>NW_028245349.1:0-30762 GCF_964263255.1 Lissotriton vulgaris
GGGTGGTTCCCTGAAACGCGTCAGGCGTTTTATGATTTGAGAAGCAGAAAGGCATGCTGAGCTGGAAGCCCGGAGGGCAGAGGACTGTCGAGTGCCTCCTAAATGCTTCGGTCATTTTATTGAATCATATATATATATATATATATATTCACTGAAAAAACCATAGGTTTCACACATGTTATAGTTAGCTGGGCATTTCACTCATACAAAACCTTTGAAGTTCCCCAGTTATAGTTAGTTCAGCTAACTATAACTCACGTGCCCTCAATGCACTGCTGATGACGTCACATATTACATCACTCATGACATGGTCAGTGACATCACCCATGACATCACTGATGACATCATCCAGTGAGTGTGTATCTTTCTGAAAAATAAATATTTTTTATATATGTATATCTAAAGGTTGATGGAAGAATAAATGGATAAATAAGTGTCTAAATGTTTTTTTTGTAAAATTGATTGTATAACTGACTTATTAAGTATATCTTAGTGAATACATGTATTAGCGAGTAATGTTTAAATATGTAACTATCTGCATCAGTGTCTCACTTTGTGTATAAGTGGCTGCATGGGTTAGTGAGTAGCTACATGAGTGTTTATATGGGTTATTAGTTTGTTTTTGAGTATCAGAATGAGTGTCTGTATGGTTTGGTGGGGGGGTATTACTTAGCGCCCAGATGCATGAATGACTGACTCACTGTTTGTATGTGTTTTGAAGACAACATGTGTGCAGGAATGTACGGGTGGATGATTGTGTGTATAGGTGTGTTAGTGAGTGAATGACTGCCTCAATAGTGTCTTTATGAGTAAGTACATATGTTTTAAACTAGTATATGTGAGTATTGATGTATATAAGTAAGGATATATGACAGTGACAGATTGGAAGAGTTCCTGTATAAATAAGTATGTGTTTCTATAACTGATTGTTTAAGAGAGTAAGTATGTGTACGTTTATGTAGGAGTAAGGGTAGTGGTGTGTGTAGAGCTGTATATGCAAGTAAATGGATGTTTGATAGTTTATTTGCATGTGTGAGTATATGTGTGAATAACTCTATGTATAAGTGTAGGTGTGTAACAGGATGTATAGGTGTATGAGTACATATGATGAGTGAGTTCATGTATGAGTGACTATATAGAACTATTGGTGAATGAGTGGATGTGTGTGTAGATTTTGGAATTTCTGAATAGGTTGTTCTAACTGGTATTGGTATCTCCATTTTTTTGAAAATTTTAGGTTCTATTTTTGAATGTGTGTATCAAAGGTTATATTAGGGTGAGAGGAGGCCTGCCACTCTTTCACAAGGATGATGTCATCAGTGATGTCATCAGTGATGTCATTTGAGATGTCATCAGTGATGTCATGAATGATGTCACTGACCATGTCATGAGTGATGTAATATGTGACGTCATCAGCAGTGCATTGCGGGCGTGCCAGTTATAGTTAGCTGAACTAACTATAACGGGGGAATTTCAAAGGTTTTGTATGAGTGAAATGCCCAGCTAACTATAACATGTGTGAAACCTATGTTTTTTCAGTGGATTTCTAAGATTTTTTTAATGCTAATTCCCAACTATAACGTGCCTGAAACCTATGGTTTTTTCAGTGAATTTCAAAGGTTTTTTAAATGCTAATTCCTAACTATAACATGTGTGAAACTTATGGTTTTTTCAGTGAATTTCTAAGGTTTTTTAAATGCTAATTCCTAACTATAACGAGGCTAAAACCTATGGTTTTTTCAGTGAATATATATATATATATATATGCACTGGAAAACTAAACACCCACTTCCGTTACAAAGAAATGGAAAGTTTACATCTCTGCAGCCTCTCTTATTTTTCACCTTATTCATTTTCCGCTCAATCAACACATCATCTACAAATACACACCCCTACTTACTGCCTTTCTTGGCTGGGCTTGTCAATTATTCATCTTTAATTCAAATTCAAAGTGAAGGCCCTTTATTCAGCCTTCTTCGTAACTACTACCCATCAATAGCAGTGAGTAATTTCCACACTTCCGTCCTTTCTTGCGTCCTTACTACCGCACACTATGTGTACTTTATGTACTAGCTTGCTTCCTTAGATGTGCTACTCGTTTCTCTTGCTCCCACTGCGGAATCCAACACCCTATCTGTGTAATGAGCTGGAAATCCAAAGATTCTCTTCACTGACAAGGCAGTGGGTAGTTTGCGTGTCTCCAACCTTTCTTATTTTTCACCTTTTTCATCTTCCACTCAATCAACACATCATCCACACATACACACAACTACTTGCTGCATACATTAGCTTTGATGATCAACTATTCTTCTATTTCATATACCTATTCAAAGTGCAGGCCTTTATCGAACATTTTTATTGTAACAAGTCCCCCAGCCGAAGACATTGTAAATTTGCACACTTGCTCCCTTTCTTGGCTGGAGTTATCAATTATTCTTCAATTTCATATTCTGATTCAAACTCAAGGTCCTTTATCGAGCCTTTTTGTTGTAACTACTGTTGCAGGAATTCTGGTCCTACACAGAACTGAGCATAAAGACTTAAGACCTCAATGAATTACGGTGTACCAAAACCCACCTTAGTACCCAAACCCCCTACCAGACTAGCAATCAGTGACTCATTGGTTCTTCGTCCTTTAGCAAAAACACCAATGACTAATCAACCCAGAACATGCAACTTAGATTACCTCAGGTAAGAGCAATCTTTCGTTATAGTCTTACACCAGTCCAAAACAAGAAGTAAATAAAGACACGTGCAAGTTTGAAATGTTTATTTCTAACGCCGTAATCTCATGCACAGTACCTTAGATAATACAACTAAACATATTATCAGAAACAAAGTTGTCAGCATTGTTACTATTCCATAAAATACAAAGTGAGAAAGCATCTTATATTGCTAGCGGGAAACAGGTTTAAAATATACCTACATTTCACCCTCCCTACCTACCAGATTAGTTCATAACTACAGAAGGTCTCATAGGATTACATGGACGGTCCCATACCTCTGGTACTCAGCAGTAGTGGATCACATTGAGTTCTGCACAAACTGTCAGGATACCAATGTTCTCCAACTGTGTCTAATTATGCCTCCACAATACATTATTAAATGCGCCAGTATCAGAGATGGCCACAGCTGCATATGTGTTATGGCTTGAACGTGCGAGGATCATTCCGAATAACAGACACAGTATCAAAGATAACCTTGATGTTTCATGCTCTCACTATACACACTAAACTAGCGAGGCAGTCTAGAAATGTAGCATAACAAATTATTCTCATGTGAAACAAAACACTCAGCCTTCTCCAAACAACGTCAAAATTGTGTGTCATGTGCAAAGCAGAGCAGGAAAGCAAAAATGGTGTTTAAGCTTCTAATGAACCCATGCTAACTTAACACGGTGTGAGTGCAAGGCTCAGCCCACGACACCCTCCCTCGATAGAACCACGTGATATAAACGTGGGCGAATTAGGAACGCAGAATCCAAGCCTGAAAAGCAGCGTCAAGTTTAAATTTGCATAAAAAATGATTCGCTGTTTGATAGAAAACAGTAACTAAATGATAAAGAAGAGGTAGAAAAATCAAAGAGTCTTAATCCAACAGCATATAAGCACAGTATGTAGCAACAGCCTCCAAGAGGAAGTCATTGTTCTCATCTGAAAACATTTCAGCCATCCAATTCAATAGTGAGAATGAACGTACGTGTTCCTCAATGACCGGAGCCTCTATCACCATCGGAGGAAAACTCAGGTCATCTTCAATGTAACTGCGCGCCAAGAAGTCATGAGCCGCTGCAAAAACATTCCAACATCCCAATATTCCATGTATCGCTGCTAAGGCCATAATCCCGCCGCGAGAACAGAGCAAGTCATGAACTACTGAGGGGCTCATCAGCTGGTCATAATCCGCATTGGGAGACACCGTACTGCAGAGACACAAATCCAGGGCCCAGTCCAAATCGCAGCTCAGGCAATGGAAGACAGGTTGAACGCATGTGAAAAAGGAGAATCGAAACGATAATCCATAAACTGCACTCAATGTAGCCAGAGGCAGCGCTCCGTAATAACTAAGCATTCGGTTGCGGAGCAGCAAGAGCTGAGAAATATTGTCGTGTGCTGGAGGATGTGCATCCATATTTAAGTAAACAAATTAATAGAAGCACACCGGCAACTGGTGCGACTATTAAGAGGAATCTACCAAAGATGCTGGAAAAAATCGAATGAAAAAATGCAGAAAAGACACCAAATATAGTTTCAAAAGAACTTACAAGACCACTGCTTCTAACTTTAAAAAAGTAAGGTAACCCCGTAGTCAAAGATGCTTTAAAGATACTCTGAATTAACTCCCCAAAATACAAAGGCACGTCTGTATTTAATAAATCATACACTTCTGTGCGGGTGTTTACTAAATGAAGGACAAATGTTTCTCTAGCAGATGTAAGAGCGACCTCTTTTTGAGACAATAGCGCTCTTTTATCCGGCTCACTTGGTTGACTCTTCTTTCAAGGTCGGAATCGACGGGCAGATGGAAACATCCAGCTTCCCATGCACAGGAGTCAACACAACTTTTTTTTAGCAAACCACACGCTCAGTTACCGTAATCATGTAACTGATGCCTGGTAACATTGCACAACAATCTGCATTATTTCAAATTAAATAACTCACATTTCCAGTAAACTGAACGATAGTATGATAACAGGTGTCGCAGTGCCTTTCAAAACTCACACCAAATTAGGTGCATCTTGATTACAAGAGCCATGCAATTGTATGTGTCTACAAATTAAGGAGTAATGTGGTGCTATTGTGCAATCCTCGCCATTCACATAGACTTATTTTCCTTCCCTTAGCCTCCTATATGTAAATGATAATAACCAGGAGGAGGAGGAGTCTCAGCAGGCAGACGTGTCCTGCTGAGGCTCCGCGATCGGGCTCTCATGCTGCCCGCTTCCCAGCGTCAGCCCCGACCTGCACTGACATCGGCCTGGTGTCGGAGCGCATGCAGTGCTGGGAGATGCCGCGAAGACATGCCTGGGTGCGCTCCCAGCAACAGACCGGGGAGAGTTGGGCGGCGTATTCCCGGTGGCAAGATGGCGCCCGCCGGGGCTCTGGGAGTCCGGACCGGTGCCTCGAGCTTTGCGCCAGGAGCAGCACGGGGGAACTTGTTTGCGGCCGCAGCGGAGGAGTGGCGGCACTCCGACAGTGTTTTTACAGGATGCGAGTTCTGGAGGGCACACGAGGAGGCAGGTAGCGGCGATCGGCGACGGCCCGGCATTTTGGCTGTCCTGGTCTCTGCCTCGCCGCTCCACAGACCTGCGATCACACCGAGCATGGTCGTGACGCCACCCATCCATCGGCGGCGATCTGGGAGCTGGAGAGTCGTTTGCTGCCCCCAACACCGCACTGAAGCACGAAATAGCCCCCGATCGGCAACAAGCGCCTGACTCTAAAATGGCGTCCAATGTTGAAAACGGCCGGCGGAGCTGATCCTGAATATCTGGGGGTGTACATCGGGACAGAGGTGAGCAGCGGACCACGCGCTTCCAGGGACAAACCTAAAGGGATTTTCTCTCACTGCAGCAAGGACTTAATTAACACACGAGGGTAAATACCCAACCGTTGCTGTGGACTGCCTTTCTCCCCCCGGACTTGCAGCACTCTTCCTGGACTTTCAGACCTGGACCCCTGTGTTCCCCACCATTTTCTTTTTATGACACTTCTTCTTCTACCTTTCTCCTCCGCCTTCCTAGCGATCTCTCACCTCCCCCTCTCTATCCTAGTGACCTCTCTATTGTCTCTCCCTCCTGATGCCTACCTGTTACTATCTGCTTCCCTCGCTGGCTGGTCTCACTTTCCTGCCCTTCTCTGTCCCCCCCTTGGTGTTGTGACTTTAAAATCAGTCTTATCCCCTACCTATGTATATAGAGATAACTCTAATCACTAGTATATGCAGGAGATGTGACTTTTAGAGTATATCCATGTGTATCCCCTCCCTATGTATATAGAGATAACTCTAATCACTAGTATATGCTGTAGATGTGACTTCTAGAGTATATCCATGTGTATGGACTTTAGACTGCATTAGACCTCTAAGTGATTCTGCGATTGTATCCATGTGTATCCCCTCCCTGTGTTGAGATTTATAGCTGTAACGACTAGTCGCCTGTGTGACTGTTGGAATATAGCCAGGTGTATACCTTCCCCCGTGCGAAGAGATACCCTACTCACTAGAACAAAAAGACATGTGCTGAAATGTGTAACGTAACTGATTCTATGCAAACTGCTTTGATAACATGTAACGGAACGGGCGCTATGTAAAGCGCCTTGATAACCTAATCGGTTCAAGTTCCTGAAATGTGTAACGTAACTGATTCTATGTAAACTGCTGTTTTAACATGTAACGGAACTGGTGCTATGTAAAGCGCTCTGATAACCTAATCGGTTCAAGTTCGCGCTATAGAAAACTCTAAATAAATAAATAAATAAACCAAGCTTAATGGAGATAAGCGCTGCCTAAACATCCATATCTGCCTGTAGCATAGTATTACATGCAAACCTCAAACTTAAACAGGCTAAAAAGTAGCGCTATGATACCGTGGATAAGCCACACAGCTGAATCGGATTTCCAATGAGTGACCACTTCTAACCATTCTCATAGCGCCGCCTGTGCTCTGATTTGACAGTGAGAGAGTGATCGCACCATAGTTTGTACTGATAATCATTCTCAGCATATGCTATGAATACGCTTTCACGTTATGCATCGCATCAAAGCTTCCATGTGATGTCATGTACGGTGCCCCGTACGCAAAGACGCAAATGTTTTGAATTGTTTAAAAACATATATTTATGTATTTATTGAACATACTAACAGAACACAGTATCTAGGATAATTATGAAAACATTTTTTTTTAAAGTTCCAATAATCCTACATTACTTTTAAAAGCAGTTACACCAATTGCGGTGAAACGTCATGCATACTCGCATCCTAAGAACACCGTAATAACAGCGTAACAGTACGCAAAGCCATGTGACTTTGACAGAAGAAATTTCATTGGTTCATAACACTTCCTATTACAACTGTTGAAACTTCCGTCCCATTTTAAAAATTCTACTTTGACTTTCTAAAAAGAAACATCTCTTCTGAGAATCTTGTCAAATAGAATGAAGTTTACCATATTAACAGCAATTGGCTCATCTTCCAGCCATTCTTCAGAAGAATATTTCATTCCTAAAGAAACTTCAAAAAAGAGGAAAGAAGATCTAATTTGGCAGTTTTTTACTTTTCCAGAAGGGCAAAAAAAGGTTAATGCTCCAAAAGCAACCTGTAAAATTTTCCAAACTCTTTCAAGGTGTGATCCATCTCAAAAATACTCCTTTAGCACAGCAAATATGGAGCGACACGTAAAGAACTTACACCCGAACAACTTTGCTCGAGCTGCAACACAGAGGTTGAAGGACAACCCACCTGCTACTGCACCAAGCACATCAACTGCTGCACCAGCATTTTCAGCAAACAGTCCACACACACAAATTCATCCTGATTTTGCTCAAGTTAAACTTCTATACATTTATTGCAATAAACTTTTTTGTTATGGGAAACAGTATATTGACCTGATAAAACGCAGGAAGTAGGAGCATCACTGTCCTCGACATTACTTTTTTTTTCATTCTTTTCTTCCTGTTGGACAATACCAAGCCCCCCATTATAGAAAAAAATTGCCCCCGGGATTTGCCCCCCCCCCGGGAGCTAATTTGGAATAAAACGAACTTCTAGTTTTTTTTCTTTTCCACCGCGTAATAATTTGCACCTAAACATCCATGTGAGACCCCCTGAGCAGGCCTAGAGAGTCAACATGTTTCTACCCTACCCCCTTTCCTTATTTTTCAACTCTGTTTTACTGTTTTGGAGTGTTGACAGGCAGTTGACATCCAATCAGCATGCAGCTCGTGCTCGTAATTGTACGGATTTCCGTACGCGTGCTGTACTTCGTCTCTAGATATCGCTATGATTTTACTTTTTATTTTCTCAGGAACTACTGAACGGATTTACACCATTTAACAAAAAGCATAATCTGCGAACCAAACTCTACCTCTCTGCCAAATTTGGTGTAATTCCGTTCAGCTGTACGTGCTGTAGCCGTGGTCCCTATGAAAAATTGTATGGGGAAAACACCTTTTGGGACACCCCATTCTTTCTCTGCCCACGCTTGACGAATCACCCCCAAACTTTCAGGGAAGGAGCGGAGCGGAGCAGGCCATTTTCTTGGAAAAATTCATGAAGATTCGTCCACCGGCGGCAAAGTTATTCCAAATAGAATGTTGTGGATTTCCTATGGAAACTAGGTCCTAACTATAACTACCTACTAGCGACCGCCAGTACGTAATATACACATATACACACACACGAATTACGCCAAACTTGGCAAAATTGTAGGGAATGGTACGCAGATGTGCCTTTGCTATGTTTGGTGAAAATTGCTCCAGTGGTTTTTATGAAAATTAAGTTCGAAAACACATATATATCTATAGGCGCGCTGCCGGCGCTCCCCGGTGCGTGTACCGGGGAACGCACTGGGCGCGCTACGGGAGTGCACGAGCAAAAGCTGATTGGCTGTCGGGTGTCTGTCAACATTCTAAACAGTCCGGAGAGTCCACCATCTTGTGTTTTGGTAGAATCGAGACACAAGAGGTGAAAAAAGAAAGGGGGATATAATTAAAAGGGGGCAGAGTAGACACCCCCTGACCCCCTAGGTTTTCTGAGGGGGGCCTAGAAGGCCTAGAAGGACCATTGAAAGGACCATTGAAATTCACTGAAAAAAACCATAGGTTTCACACCAGTTATAGTTAGCTGAACAGTTTACTCATACAAAACCATTGAAATTCCCACGTTATAGTTAGTTGGACTCACTATAACTCGCACGCCCGCAATCCACTGCTGATGATGTCACATATTACATCATTCATAACATGGTCAGTGACATCACTGATGACATCACTGATGACATCTCAAATGACATCACTGATGACATCCATATAACGTGGGAATTTCAATGGTTTTGTATGAGTAATCTTTCCAGCTAACTATAACTGGTGTGAAACCTATGTTTTTTTCAGTGAATTTCAATGTTTTTTAAATGCTAATTCCCAACTATAACGATTGTATATATATATATATATATATATATATATACCGGCTACACGCTTCAAGAGACCCCATACAACCTAAGTGGTCCTGACCAAGCTGGTTTTCCACCCTGGCTGATCTTTTTCGTTCCCATGGTTCTGGGATGGTCGGGTACCCACCCATGGTTTTGGCAAGAGACATGGCAGTTGGAGCCATTGGGCTCCATTTTGGGTAGGCTACACCGTCAGTTTGACCCCTGCTGTATGGACTGCCGGGACTTTGTGGTGTTGCAGTACGGGAAGCAGAGGAGGTTGTCCCCTTGAATTCTCCAGGTGAAAACGGCCCGCAAACTTTCATCTACCCCCTTTGCTGTGTGACACCAGAGCACAGCATTCTGGACCCTGTAGTACTGATGCACTGGGTGTCCTACAGTGGTCCTCCGGCAGCGAATCCCTATGCACGCTGCTTGGGGGGCAGAGCTACTTCTCACCTGGCAGGAGAGGGAGAGGTATTTAACACCGCAAACACAGCCTGCCTCCTGCAAAACCACCTGGCGCTGACGAAGGCTCATTCACGCCGAAATGCATCCGCCCTGAAAGTTTTGTTTTTTTTGGCATTAAAGGACCCCTCCACTGACTCCCCTGTGTGGTCTCTTCTTCTTTGTCACGGAGAGGACTTCTACATATATATATATATATATATATATATATATATATATATATATATATATATATATATATATATATATATATATATATATATATATATATATATTTATTTTTTTTTGGCATGGGGGGAGATCCATGAGGCTTGGAGTGATAATTTGTTATTATGGACTAGGTATATAGACGACCTTTTTATAGTGTGGCGTGGCGATCAAACCTCGGCTGAGGCATATATCACAGCTCTAAATAACAACCATTGGAACTTAAGATTTACCAGCACAATAAGTAGTAAGAGTGTTTGTTATTTAGACTTGGAGGTTTTTGTAGAAGAGGGAACCCTCCAAACACGCCTCTATAGAAAGCCCACAGCGGGCAATGCCGTACTGCACGTGGCCAGTTACCATCCTAAGAGCCTTATTAAAAATGTTCCATATGGAGAACTTTTACGATTAAAAAGGAACTGCTCTGTGAACAAAGATTTTATAACAGCAAAAACAGAAGCAGTGGAAAGGTTCAAAAACAGGGGTTACTCGACCAACCTGTTTAATCAAGCTGCAGAAAAGGCGACTACTATCAATAGGAGGGATCTCCTGATAGTCAAAGATAAATCAAAAGTAGATGACCAAGTCAGAATGATTACAACTTTTAATAACAAATTGGGTGATCTGGTTCAGAGCTTCCAAAGAAATTGGCACATCTTAACCACCGATGGTGTCTTAAAAAAACATCTGACAGACAGGCCTTTAATAACTTATCGCCGCTGTCGATCGCTATCAGATCACCTGGTCCGTAGTCATTTCTCATCCAAGCCACAACCTGCATCTTTAACCAACACAAAAGGGTTCTTTCCCTGTCCAAGATGCAAGGCCTGCAAGAACAGCAAAAAAGTCTCAGAGTTCCCAGGAAGGTCATGGGAAGACAGACCAAATAGAAAAACTAAAACATCTCCTCAACTGCAACTCCGAATTTACTATTTATTGTCTAGAATGTCCATGCAAGAAAAGATACATCGGCAGTACCATCAATGCCACAAAGCTGAGGATCTTAGAACACATGAGAGCGATCACAAATAAGGATAAAAACTATCCAGTCGCTCGGCATTTCTCTGAATACCATCAAAGTAATAGAGATCTCCTCAGCTACTATTGCATGGACCAAGTAATTGGAACAGAACGAGGAGGAGACAGAGAAAAGGCACTCCGAATCTTAGAGTCAAAATACATCATTGACCTTAAGACAATGACACCCTGGGGTTTAAATAACGATGAGGAGATGTGGGTGCATCTATAAAAAAACCATGGGGTCATGTGATTTTTGGTTCTGTCTTTTCTGTAGATATATATAACATTTGTCAATCAACTTAAACAAACAATGAACATTTTCAAACCCCTGAGTCCAAAGTTAGGCAGCAGTTTTTTAGTAATTCCAGTAAAAAGTAATTTCTGCCCATACAGGGCTACACAACTAAGATAAATGAAATGAAATAAGTCAGGAATATAACAGGTGATAGTATGATAACACTCGGGGATTCACCCCTGGATGCAACACCAAAATAACAAATTGATCAAAAAAACACGATCAATTAGTCACTGTTAAAATTGTAAACTGACTTGTATATATGAAAAGATGATAGTATGTACATAAAATATGAATGTTTGTTGCTCTTAATGAATTTTTAACTTAGCACTTTAAGCACTTTATTTAGAATTGCCATTATACGTTACTGATAATGAATGTGAAATTGCACACTCTAAGATGGCCGCCGCCTTTTTAAAGTATGAACCGCCTTTTATGCCAATGAATTAATTCAGGCTGGGTGGGCTTTAAAATGGCGATGAGTCACTAACACGAATTGACACTGACGAAGCTTCTATAGCGAAACGCGTCTGTCTGGGGTGAGGGGGGTTGCAAATAAAAAAACTCGAAACATCGGATTACCTGTGTGCTTGCCGTTTCATCCGACGACACAAAGTTGGATTGTGTGGTAATATATTACCACCATTTTCTTGTCATTTCTTCAGAGGTTTGTGCGGGTCAGGGGACCGGAGGGGACACTTTGAGAGGAGCAATCTACAGGATACTAGTGGTTGCCAAGATGATGAGCCTCCGCCGCAGCAAACACCCTAAACCCCCCCGCATCACTCACCTTCATGAAGCGCTGCATCCTGGGACCTGTAGTTTTGCTGCAGCCACCCGGCTTCAGGTGTAGTAGATTGAACATTCAGGAGGAGGGATTAGTGGCTATCCTATCCGGGTGCGGCAGGACTGTGCTTAAAACTTTCATTTTGGCCCACACCCTGTTCACAGACTCTGGGCGCTGAGGAAGGCTGGTTTATGCCGAAATGCATTCGCCACTACGAGTTTCTGCTTCAATAAAGGTGTTTCCTGTCTCTCCCCTACTTGGCCTCTGCTTCTTTTTCTAAAAGGAGTGTTCTGCATGTTCCACGCGATTGCCAGTATCGCGTTACAGAGGTCACCGCACTTCAAGCAGGCCTGGACATGACTGGTTCTCGCTTCGGCGCTGCATCCCTTCAGGTTACTGAAACTTTGCCGGGCTCACCACTGAAGGACGACACTTGGATTCTGGCGTAGTTGGAGGCACTTGTGCACCACGACGGGCGAGCTGGGTTTCCGGACGAGTCCTCACCATTTTCCTGTCATTTCTTCAGAGGTTTGTGCGGGTCAGGGGACCGGAGGGGACACTTTGAGAGGAGCAATCTACAGGACACTAGTGGTTGCCAAGATGATGAGCCTCTGCCGCAGCAAACACCCTAAACCCCCCCGCATCACTCACCTTCATGAAGCGCTGCATCCTGGGACCTGTAGTTTTGCTGCAGCCACCCGGCTTCAGGTGTAGTAGATTGAACATTCAGGAGGAGGGATTAGTGGCTATCCTATCCGGGTGCGGCAGGACTGTGCTTAAAACTTTCATTTTGGCCCACACCCTGTTCACAGACTCTGGGCGCTGAGGAAGGCTGGTTTATGCCGAAATGCATTCGCCACTACGAGTTTCTGCTTCAATAAAGGTGTTTCCTGTCTCTCCCCTACTTGGCCTCTGCTTCTTTTTCTAAAAGGAGTGTTCTGCATGTTCCACGCGATTGCCAGTATCGCGTTACAGAGGTCACCGCACTTCAAGCAGGCCTGGACATGACTGGTTCTCGCTTCGGCGCTGCATCCCTTCAGGTTACTGAAACTTTGCCAGGCTCACCACTGAAGGACGACACTTGGATTCTGGCGTAGTTGGAGGCACTTGTGCACCACGACGGGCGAGCTGGGTTTCCGGACGAGTCCTCACCATTTTCCTGTCATTTCTTCAGAGGTTTGTGCGGGTCAGGGGACCGGAGGGGACACTTTGAGAGGAGCAATCTACAGGACACTAGTGGTTGCCAAGATGATGAGCCTCCGCCGCAGCAAACACCCTAAACCCCCCCGCATCACTCACCTTCATGAAGCGCTGCATCCTGGGACCTGTAGTTTTGCTGCAGCCACCCGGCTTCAGGTGTAGTAGATTGAACATTCAGGAGGAGGGATTAGTGGCTATCCTATCCGGGTGCGGCAGGACTGTGCTTAAAACTTTCATTTTGGCCCACACCCTGTTCACAGACTCTGGGCGCTGAGGAAGGCTGGTTTATGCCGAAATGCATTCGCCACTACGAGTTTCTGCTTCAATAAAGGTGTTTCCTGTCTCTCCCCTACTTGGCCTCTGCTTCTTCTTTTTCTAAAAGGAGTGTTCTGCATATATATATATATATATATATATATATATATATACATATATATACATATATATACATATATATATATATATATATATATATATATATATATATATATATATATATATATATATATATATATATATGTATAATTTATTTTTTTTCTTCCAAAATTAACAAGAGGCACTGTAGAAATTACAAACATCTAGGCCTTTATTTAATGAGCAAACAGCCGTGTCGTAGCCCACCGCCAATGCGCTTAAACTACAAGTCTTGCTCATGGTATATGAGTCTGTTGTCAATTCTTTATTCAATTAATATATTTTTGTTCCAACCTATTTCATCTTACGTTTGGGGTGAAAGTGAATCATTGTGACTTACTACATATCCCACAATGCCACTTAATGGCCAGATTAGGCTTATGTGTATATAAAATGCAATTGACAATGGAGTTGCATGCAGTGAGCAAGACTTGCAGTCTGAACGCTTTGGTGGTGGGCTGAATTGCTGTCTGTTTGTGAATTAAAGGCCTAGATGTTTGGAATTCCTGTAGTGCCTCTTGCTATTTTTGGGAAAAAATACATAAAGGAGACAAGTCAGTCTCTGACAGAGGCACTGGCTGAACTGCGCATGCTGCATGAGACCCCCTTGTTAGCTTGTTAGATATATGCAGCGGCAGCCGACATTGACTAGATGGATGCCACGAGGCAATGCGAAGATAACTGTTGAAAGCAATGTTTTTGAAACAGAAGATTTGCATTTCTGGTGCCATTGACAGAAGACGAGAACGTGTCTGAAAAACAGAGGTACCAGATAAACACGCTGGGTCTGCAGTGCAAAAAACCTTATGGTGAGTGAGGAATAGCGCCAGATTAGTGGGGCAGGAGGACACCCCCCAGACAGGAGTCTTCCTCAGGTAAGGAGCGTGATTGTGCAGCAATCAGGGTCAGAGTTGCAGCAGTTCCAACGCAGGTGGGCAGTGGACTGTGTGAGTGAATCAGGGTTTTTATGGCTAAAACCTGTATAATGATTTTGAACAATCTACTGCTGGTTCCTTACTGTGGGTGCTGGCAGTGGGAACTTGCAAGAACAACGTCAGTAATCACAGTTGGCAACACTATTTGAAAACTTGTGAAGTGTGGAAGCCATGGCATCCAAATATTTGCAGAAATCAGAGTTACTTTTCACTAAAAGGGAAAAACATCATACAAAAGCAAAAGGTGAAAACCCAGTGATAGTGGAAAGTAAGTGCTCACTGCTATGTTTTGTTGTGTTGGTATGCTATGCTGTGTTTTGCTATGCTATTATGTTTTGTTATGTTTTGTTCAGCCATGCTATGTTTTGTTTTGTTAAGCTATGCTGTTTTGTTGTGTTTTGTTATGCTATGTTTTGTTATGTTATGCTATGTTTTGTTATGCTGTGCTGTTTTGTTTTGCTATCCGAAGCTTTGTTTTGTTATGCTATGCTATGTTTAGTTTTGCTATCCTATGCTTTGTTTTGTTACGCTATGCTATGTTTTGTTGTGTTTTGTTATGCTATGCTATGTTTTGTTGTGTTTTGCTAGGCTATGCTTTGTTATGCTATGCTATGTTTTGTTATGCTATGCTATGTTTTGCTCTGCTATGCTTTGTTCTGCTATGCTTTGTTATGCTATGTTTTGTTATGCTATGCTATGCTTTGTTGTGTTTTATTATGCTATGCTTTGTTTTGCTATGCTATGTTTTGTTATGCTATGCTATGTTTTGCTGTGTTTGGTATGCTATGCTGTGTTTTGCTATGCTAATATATGTTTTGTTATGTTTTGTTAAGCCATGCTATGTTTTGGTGTGTTTTGTTATGCTATGCTATGTTTTGTTATGCTATGCTTTGTTATGCTATGTTTTGTTATGCTATGTTTTGTTATGCTATGCTAAGCTTTGTTTTGTTATGCTATGCTATGTTGTGTTTTGTTATGCTATGCTATGCTTTGTTGTTGTTTTGTTATGCTATGCTATGCTATGTTTTGTTATGTATGCTATGGTTTGTTGTGTTTTGCTATGTTTTGTTTTGCTATGTTTTGTTATGCTATGTTTTGTTATGCTATGCTTTGTTATGCTATGCTTTGTTGTGTTTTGTTTTGCAATGCTATGCTTTGTTATACTATCCTATGTTTTGTTTTGCTATGCTTTGTTTTGTTATGCTATGTTTTGTTATGCTATGGTATGTTTTATTGTGTTTTGTTATGCTATGCTTTGTTATGCTATGCTATGTTTTCCTATCCTATGCTTTGTTTTGTTATGCTATGCTATGTTTTGTTATGCTATGCTGGTGAGGGTGAGTGAGGGTGAGGGTGGGTGGGTGAGGGTGGGTGAGTGAGTGAGGGTGGGTGAGTGAGGGTGGGTGGGTGAGGGTGGGTGGGTGAGTGAGAGTGAGTGTGTTAGAGCGAGGGTGAGGGTGAGAGGGTGAGAGGGTTGTGAGGTTGTGTATCCTATGCTTTTTTTGTTATGCCATGCTATGTTTTGTTATGCTATGCTGATGAGGGTATATGAGGGTGAGTGAGTAAGGGTGAGTGAGGGTGAGTGAGGGTGTGTGAGGGGGTGTGAGGGTGAGGGCGAGGGTGTGGTGGTGTGTGAGGGTGAGAGGGTTGGGAGGGTGAGGGGGTGTGAGGGTGAGGGTGTGAGGGTGAGTGAGGGTGTGTGAGAGTGAGGGTGTGTGCGGGTGAGGGTGTGTGCGGGTGAGGGGGTGTGATGGTGAGGGCGAGGGTGTGATGGTGTGTGAGGGTGAGAGGGTTGGGAGGGTGAGGGGGTGTGAGGGGGTGTGAGGGTGAGGGCGAGGGTGTGATGGTGTGTGAGGGTGAGAGGGTTGGGAGGGTGAGGGGGTGTGAGGGTGAGGGTGTGAGGGTGAGTGAGGGTGTGTGAGGGGGTGTGAGGGTGAGGGCGAGGGTGTGATGGTGTGTGAGGGTGAGAGGGTTGGGAGGGTGAGGGGGTGTGAGGGTGAGGGTGTGAGGGTGAGTGAGGATGTGTGAGAGTGAGGGTGTGTGCGGGTGAGGGGGTGTGATGGTGAGGGTGAGTGAGGGTGTGTGAGGGTGAGGGTTTGTGTGAGTGAGGGGGTGTGAGGGTGAGGGGGGTGAGGGTGTGAGGGTAAGGGTGTGTGAGGGTGTGAGAGGGGGTGTGAGGGTGAGGGTGTGAGGTTGAGTGAGGGTGCGTGAGGGTGTGAGTGAGGGTGTGAGGATGTGAGGGTGTGTGATGGTGAGGAGGTGTGAGGGTGAGTGAGGGGGGGTGAGGGTGTGTTAGGGTGGGTGAGGGTGTGTGAGGGTGAGAGGGTGTGAGGATGTGTGAGGGTGAGAGGGTGTGAGGATGTGTGAGGGTGAGAGGGTGAGTGAGGGTGAGTGAGGGTGAGTGAGGGTGTGAGGGTGAGTGAGGGTGTGTGAGGGTGAGTGAGGATGGGTGAGGGTGAGTGAGGGTGAGTGAGGGTGGGTGGGTGAGGGTGGGTGGGTGAGTGAGGGTGAGTGTGTTAGAGCGAGGGTGAGGGTGAGAGGGTGAGAGGGTTGTGAGGTTGTGTATCCTATGCTTTTTTTGTTATGCCATGTTATGTTTTGTTATGCTATGCTGATGAGGGTATATGAGGGTGAGTGAGTGAGGGTGAGTGAGGGTGTGTGAGGGGGTGTGAGGGTGAGGGCGAGGGTGTGATGGTGTGTGAGGGTGAGAGGGTTGGGAGGGTGAGGGAGGGTGAGGGTGTGAGGGTGAGTGAGAGTGTGTGAGGGTGAGGGTGTGTGCGGGTGAGGGGGTGTGATGGTGAGGGCGAGGGTGTGATGGTGTGTGAGGGTGAGAGGGTTGGGAGGGTGAGGGGGTGTGAGGGTGAGGGTGTGAGGGTGAGTGAGGGTGTGTGAGGGGGTGTGAGGGTGAGGGTAAGATAGTGTGTGAGGGTGAGAGGGTTGGGAGGGTGAGGGGGTGTGAGGGTGTGAGGGTGAGTGAGGGTGTGTGAGAGTGAGGGTGTGTGCGGGTGAGGGGGTGTGATGGAGAGGGTGAGTGAGGGTGTGTGAGGGTGAGGGTTTGTGTGAGTGAGGGGGTGTGAGGGTGAGGGGGGTGAGGGTATGAGGGTAAGGGTGTGTGAGGGTGTGAGAGGGGGTGTGAGGGTGAGGGTGTGAGGTTGAGTGAGGGTGCGTGAGGGTGTGCGTGAGGGTGTGAGGATGTGAGGGTGTGTGATGGTGAGGAGGTGTGAGGGTGAGTGAGGGGGGGTGAGGGTGTGTTAGGGTGGGTGAGGGTGTGTGAGGGTGAGAGGGTGTGAGGATGTGTGAGGGTGAGAGGGTGTGAGGATGTGTGAGGGTGAGAGGGTGAGTGAGGGTGAGTGAGGGTGTGAGGGTGAGTGAGGGTGTGTGAGGGTGAGTGAGGATGGGTGAGGGTGAGTGAGGGTGTGTGAGGGTGAGGGTGTGTGAGGGGTGAAGGTGAGTGAGGGTGTGAGGGTGAGTGAGGGTGTGTGAGGGTGAAAGGGTGTGTGAGGTGAGAGGGTGTGTGAGGGGGTGTGATGGTGAATGAGGGTGTGTGAGGGGGTGTGATGGTGAGTGAGGGTGTGAGGGGTGAGGTTTGTGAGAGTGGTGCGGGTGTGAGGGTGTGTGAGGATGAGGGGTTGAGGGTGTGAGGGTGTGAAGGTGGAGGGCTGTGAAGGTGAGTGAGGGTGTGAGGGTGGGTGAGGGTGAGGGTGTGAGTGAGGGTGTGAGGATGTGAGGGTGTGTGATGGTGAGGGTGGGTGAGGGTGAGTGAGGGTGGGTGTGAGGGTGGGTGAGGGTGTGAGAGGGCGAGAGGGTGGGAGGATGTGTGAGGGTGAGTGAGGGTGGGTGAGGGGGTGAGTGAGGGTGGGTGAAGGTGTGTGGGGGTGAGGGTGAGTGAGGGTGTGTGAGGGTGTGAGGGTGTGTGAGGGGTGAAGGTGAGTGAGGGTGTGTGAGGGGTGAAGGTGAGTGAGGGTGTGAGGGTGAGTGAGGGTGTGTGAGGGGGTGAGAGCGTTTAGGGTGTGTGAGGGTGAGGAGGTGTGAGGGTACCAAGTAAATAGTGGCAGGAGAGACATCGTAAGAGAGAGAAACACAAATGTTAAGATAACAGTGCTCGAAGGGGTTGTGAGAAGGTGCATGCTGAAGTCAGACAATGAATCCTATACATGGAACCCATTTCTAGAAACCACAGATGCAGCCTTTGCTGTGTTAGAGGGGGCACGGGTTCCTGCTAAGCCTGACGTCCTTGTGAAGACTTAACCCACCATGAAAAAATGGTTAAAACGGTGCACCCATAAACAAATTTATAGAGCGAGTCTAAATTAAGTTATTATCAGATTGATGTGTGAGACTACTGCAAGAATGTCTAACACAATATAGTATGTAGAGAGATGGTCTCAATTGAATTTAAAGATGAACCGGCCTACCCATTAAAATCTCGTTAAAAAAATGCTTGTGGCTAAAGTAAAATATTTTGTTTGCGCATTTATTTGCCGAATGCTTATTTCTGTATTTATGAGGTTCAAATCACTTTAAATTGCTTAGGCGAAGTCCTCAGTGACTTGGGTGTGTGGGTGTTGGGGGTGGGTCCAGATTCTAATAACGACTCAATGGGGATTTCCAGTAATAATTAAGTGGGGGTCACGAGAAGTCAAACAGGAAGAACCGCTGCATAAAGCGATCGCTCTTAGCCGTGCATTCACGGTGTGAGATCTCGAAAAAGAACAATGACCTTGGTTTATTGTGTGCTCTCCTGCCATCTAGTGATTCTCTAGCAATGCAACTTATTTCCTTGGGGTCTTTGTTGCTTTGAACGTGCAGTAAGAAGACCTCTGAGCACGTCACCAGACAACTACAAGAAAAGGGACGCAGACACCCCCCAACATTATTTCCGTATTCCACTATCGCAGCGGCTGGTAGAAATGAATAGAAGGTGAAGCAAAGTCAGTCTTTAAACCCCCAACATTATTCCCGTATTCCACTAACGCAGCGGCTGGTAGAAATGAATAGAAGGTGAAGCAAAGTCAGTCTTTAAACCGTCTGAGGGGTTTCTCTGCTAGCTTGCACATCGGACAAATGTCTTATGAATAATATGGCCAACAACAAGCTCTCGGCATTGGTGTGGGGGGGAAGGGTGGCGCGGGGAGCAGCAGCCTTTGATGTGCGAGCGAGTTGGAGGGAATGATCATATGGGGTGTGCATGAGAAGTGAGGCCATGCGCGTGCTGGGTAAGCATCGCGCTTGAGTACCTCATCATAAACAAAGCGGTGTACTTAAAGAGGAGTTCAGCTTGCCTGATGCACAACTTCACTGTAACTACCTGTACAACAAAGGAGGGCGGCAGGGAGTGCGCGATGTGATGTTGCCTCCTCTGTTGTTCAGTTTGAATGAGCGCTGTGTGCATTACAATGAGAAACTAGGTCGGTCATAAACATGGGGGCTGCTGTGTGGCAAGGAGGAGGACGGGTGCGAGGCGGGCAGAAAGGATGGCCGTGGGAGGTGGGAGGAGAAGTATGGAGAGTGGTGCAGGCGGGGGGCATGGAGCAAACCCTTTGAAGAGCGTTTGGCTGCCAGGGGGGCGGAGAAGCAGATTGCCTTCAAGGCAGGAGGCAGGCAGAAGGCTCGGGCAAGCTCGTGCACGAGAGCACATGCACTCGTCAAAATCCGGATCGTAAAAAGTCAGCTTTGTTGATGGACGGCAATAGGTCTCTCTACGAGACCTAAAAATGTTACCAGCACTATAACAATTGGAGCAGATGTATCTGTACGTAAAATTCTTTCTGCTTCGTTGCACCTTCTAGTTCCTAATTGTTTGCAATTGGTGCCAGCCAGGCATGATGTGAGACAACATATCCTACGCAGGCAAACAATAGGTGGGCCAACGATTCCTTGGTAGCCTGGCATACAAGGCACAGATTAGCACCAGATTTATCCCATCTAGCAGTGAAGGCTCTTAATGGCAATGACCCCACCCTGAACTGAAAATACGGCTTCCGGTCATGTGGTTTTGTAATTAAATCACACTATTGCTCTAAACTGGGGATTAATTTGATTTCCAGGAAAGCTCCAGTTAGGGTAGATGATTCACTGCTTCTCAATATATTATGTGTTACCATTTCCCAGTATTTTCCTCTCAAAATCTTTTTCGTGGGAAAGGGTGAACTTGGTGGATCATTCCACAATGCTACCATGCCAATGCTTGATAAAGTGTCTCTGAATTCCGGTCACCATTTTATTTGATGAAAATTGTCTGCCCTTATTATATCCTGAAAGCCAGCAGCATACACTGACAATTCTGGGGTTGTCCAAATTCTCCGCCAGTAAAGAAGAGGGCGTAGTTTTGCTATATCTGCATCTGATTGCCTACCCATGTCATACAATAATGGGCGCATTAGGTTACACTGTGGGAGATTAATGATTTTTCTTAGGAACCTATTTTTCGTTATAGTGAGCTTAGATAGGTTCTCAGAACCCCATAGCTCTGACCTATAAAGGGCTGAGCTGATGACTTTCATGTTATATATCTGGAGTACCTGACTGATTGGCTTTGATAATGAGGTGTTATATTCAGAATATAGCCCTCCCGACAATTGCCGGTGCTTTAAGGTTGCCAGATCTGGTGATTTCATTTCAAGTCATCCTAAATATTAACCCCTAGATAGGTAAACTCATTAACTTGCTCTAGCAAACGGTCATTCATTTCAATACCCCCTTTGAAAACTCAGTACAGGTTAAATGTCATGAATTTAGTTTTCAACACATTAACTTCCAAGCCTCGCTTGGAGCGAAACTCTTTGAAAATATTCAAGGCCCTAGCATAGGGATTTTATCACCTGCTAACGTCTCTCTCAATTGAAAAAGGACTAGTGACATTGCCCTGCGAACCCCATTGGATTTTAGCATTGTTGATCTCATGCAATCTGATAATAAGGGTTAGTAGTTCTGATGGCATCACCATTTCTTGCGGGGTCAGCCATAATTTGGTGTGGGGAACAAGATCGAATGGTGACTTGAGATCAACAAAACTATCACCAATAGGCTTGGGTCCTGTCACTACCTGGCTTGGGCCCCTCAAGTATCAAAAACAGAAAAAGGGCCAGATAGGGTCTTGCAAAATTACTAGATTGCACCTAGACAATCAGTTCTAAGTACATAGGATTTAATTCACATGATTTCTAAACGTTTTTTTTTCGCAATTTTTTGAAAGAACATTTCATCATGGCATAGAGGGACGCACCGGATTTTCAGTGTATTCTATGTACATGCAAAAAACATAAATTACATACAAATCCCAAAAGCAAGAAACGTGAGAAAACTTCAATATCAAAATATGTACAACATAAACACCATTCATATTCTCATTGTCCTCCTAGAGTTTTAGAGGTCACCAGTAAACAGGCGGACTCAACACAGTTCAAAAGGTCATGCCTCGTTTCTAGGCTGAAGGCAACAACAAAGTCTCACGGGTCATGTCACTGATGGGGGTTAATTACTTTGACCAATTCCCATACGTGGCCGAAAAACAAATATATAGCTTCAGCCTTAATGCCAACGCGTTTCAAACCCTGCTATGTTCTTGGGTTATCCTCAGGGTGTGGACTGAGTTGTCTAAATTGAAAAGAATGTAAAAAATGTGATGTCATTAAAAGTATACATGGGGACCCACCTCACCACCGTTAAAAATAGGCATTAATTGCAACTTTCTAGCTGCAAAATGTGGTACCTGAATTTGAAAGGGGCTTCCATGTAGTGCATTGAAATTCATGGGCCCACCAGTCAGTAACGTTAATCGGGCTGTGGAAGACAAACACAAAGCATAGATGTTGGCAGGGGTATGATTAGTGCAATATCTCCAGGTCATAGTTTAACACAGAGATTTTAATAGTACCTTCAGTCAAAGGTTTTGTGCTGGATCCGTTAATCTGTGTACACACAATATCATCGTGAGGCTGGGAATGTGCAGTGATCCTTATCCTAATGAACAAGAAGTATGTGTTAAAGAGGCGGTGTAACGAAATGTTGCAACTCTAGTTTCTTAACCTTTTACGTGGCGTGTTTTAAGTATGTACGCCTTTACATGAGTTATGGAAGGCGGCAAATAATAATGGTGCTAAGACGTTTGTTTCACGAATTCCGTAGTTGAACTCGGCGGTTGCTGCACACCACGATAGACGCCTGGTTGATTCTCATCATTAAAGTGTGAACAACTTGCCTGATTAGTTCGCCGTTTACTCCAACTTAGCAGCAGCTGCAGGAAGTTGGCGTGTATTCGGCGGAGTGACAGTCTGCAGATACTGGCATCACATGACTGTGGTGACTGTGACCTCTAAGCTGTGAACTGGAGAACTGGTTCCAGTGTGTTCTGGGTACTGTAGTTCATTTTATAAATTGCCAATTTCTGATAGGTCATTGAGACCGCGGATAGCGGAATCAAATTTCATAATAAAAAATGCCTCTTTTTGGGACAGCTGAAGGGACAGGTCCCCACCCCTATTTGATGGCCTTATTGCTGCTAATACTGTCCATTTAAAGTCATTTTGAGTATGATTCCTTTCAACAAAGTGCTCCACCAAGGGGGCAGATGATGTTTTATTCTTGACTCTGGACCAATGTTGAATTATCCGCTGCCTCACTTCCGGGCTAGTTTTCCCAATATACACTTTATTGCAAGGACAAATGATTCCATAAACAGCGTTCTTAGATTTGCAATTAGTGAAATCGTTGTGTCGCCATTATTTTTTGCCGTCCGTGAAAATATTTCCTTCTATGGTTATACTGCATACTGAGCAGGTCCTGCATTTGTGATGATCTTGCACTGGCTGGAGATTGAAAAGGGTGACCTGCTTGTCTTTTATTGTTTTTCGGAATGTTGAAGTACTGGTGATCTGTTCACCGATGCTCCGGTTCTTTTTTAGTGCAAATAGCGGTAATTCTACATCTGGAATTGCCCCCTCCACCAAGTGCCAATTATTCAGAATAATCCTTTTGACTGGCTGGGTATGTGGACCGAATGTTGAGACACACACTATATGTTGTGTGGGTGGTTTGTATTTTTTTGGTCAACAGATGATCTCTGGGTGTCCAACAAGCTCTTTTCAGTGAATGTCTGAGCAATTTCCAGGGGTTTCCTCTCTCCTTGAGTTTGTTAAACAGGGCTTCTGCATATAAATTGAAGTCCTCTATTTTGGAACAATTTCTCCTAACCCGTAAAAATTGTCCATAGGGGAGATTATTTTTAAGGCTCCTGGGGTTGTGACTACAAAAATGTAGGGCATTGTTCTTGTCAGTGGGTTTTATATGCAAATTGGACATGGGACCCTCTGGAGTCACTTTTATCTCAACATCCAAGAAAGAAAGATTCGTGGAGTCGTATGTGAAACTAAATTTGATGTCAGGACTGCGATTATTCAGCCATTCATGGAACTCTTTAAGCAATGGTACTGACCTTTCCCAGATACATCACACTTCGTCGATGTACCTTAGCCAACTGTTTAATGTGGATGTCATATGGGTTGTTATGGTATACAAATTTTTCTTCGTACTGAGCCATATACAACACAGCCATTTCCGGCACAAAAGGACAGCCCATGACTGTCCCTTTCACTTGCATGAAGAATTCATCCTCAAACTTAAATAAAATACAGCGCAGTGCCAAAGATGCCAATTTCAAGATCCAATCTGTGTGGACTCTGTGTGGTGTCGGTCTTGTTTCCAAATATATTTCAATTGCGTCCAAACCATCCTGTTGGGGAATTTGGGTGTGTAGCGATGTAACGTCCACCATCAACAGGACGTGGATGTCTGGATCATACAGGAATCCCTCCATCTTGTTAATGAATTCCATGGTGTCTCGCAGATAGGAACGGACATCAGGCAGGAAGGGTTTAAGGAAAACGTCCACATACTTGGACAGCGGTTCCAATACTAAATCACATCCGGACACGATTGGACGACCCGGTGGTGTAGATGGATCTTTGTGGACCTTGGGTAAGAAATACAGGTGCGGTGTGCGAGGATGTTTCTTAATCAAGTAGTCTGCTTCTGTTGGCCCAAGAATGCCTTGCTCCCTGGCTTGTGAGACAATTGTGGTTACCTCAGACATGATGGCATTTGAAGGATCATGGGCAATTTGTTGGTACCATTGTTGATTGTGTACATGACTTCTGCCTCCCCACCTTTGTCTGCCGGCCTAATAATTGCTGCTTCTTTAAAGATTTGATGGCTTCTTTGTGGGAATGTGACAGATTTTGTGTGATGAAGGGTCGCTTCTTTTCCAGTAGGTTAAGTGATGATAGAACTGTGTGCTCAAAAGAAATGATGTCCCTAGGTGCGGTGGTGGACAGAATGTAGACCTATTGTGTAATCCAGAAACCTCAGATTGTGTTAGACTTTCTCTGTCTTTGAAAAAGGCTCTTAATCTGATTTTTCAAAAATAGTTCAATGACTTCCATTTTAACCCAAGTGAAGTCCATAATAACTCCAGGCACATAGGAAAGACCAAGTTCTAGTACCTTCATTTCCTCTTTGGAAAAAGTTCTGTTTGCTAAGTTGATAATAGTTGATTTATTTAGGACTTGTAATGTTGCCTCCGGATTGTCATGTTCCATTGTTGGGGTTTGAATCTGCAGCGGGATTGCTGCTGGCGTCTTCATAAAAAAGGCTTCCTCTGTTGGTTCCTATTCGAGGGACCTTCGCCCAGATCCAAATCCCCTGTCGATTCAGATGATGAAGTATCAGAAAATGTAAGGAACTTCTTCCTTGATCTACCTTGATAATTTGAGAAAAACCTGGTGCACTCTGGTCTAGTATAAAAGTATTCCTTGAGGTATGGATATACTCTCTCTATATTAAACGCTTTCCTGTCCTTTTCAAATGTATTGATCTTGAAATTGATAGTGTGGTCTTTGAACATTTCTATTTCCTTACTAATCTTCTCCAGTAATAGCTTAGCTTCGGAATCAGTGTGATTGTCTTTGATTGCTTGCACTTGTTCTTCTATTTCCTCCGCTTCTTTTTTGCAAATTCTATGCGCTGTCTCGATGGTATGAACCATAAGGTCCCTGTTGCACTTAGTGCTGATGAAGCTGAATCCTTTCTTGTATACAGTGTCCTCAGTAAAAATAACTGGAAGGTTCTTTACTTGGTGTCCCCACAGGATTGTACCAGCTTTTAGATTTTCATTGAGAAAATGCCCATGGAGCTCTGTCCTTATGTGTTTCTTCTGTAATCTAATTAACTTGTCAGTGGCATTCTGCTGTTTGGTAGTGCTACTCATTGTAAGTGATGAAAATAGGGAATGGTCTGAAATTAATTTTGAAATGTTGTCTTCACTGAATGAAAGTGTGTCACTCTCTGCCATA
Organism: Lissotriton vulgaris; assembly: GCF_964263255.1. Classification (NCBI taxonomy): domain Eukaryota; kingdom Metazoa; phylum Chordata; class Amphibia; order Caudata; family Salamandridae; genus Lissotriton; species Lissotriton vulgaris. The sequence goes on from NW_028245349.1 coordinate 25,823, forward strand.
TTGAGTGCCTTGGGTTCTGTGAAAAACCCAAGGTTAGCTACTTTTATCTATTTGAACAACACACTCGGGGTAGACAGCCTAGTGGACCGCGGCCCGCTCTTCTAACAAAACTATCACCAATAGGCTTGGGTCATGTCGCTACCTGGCCTGGACCACTCAAGTATCAAAAACAAAAAAAGGGCCAGATAGGGTCTTGCAAACTTACTAGACTGCACCTAGACAATCAGTTCTAACTACAAACGATTTAATTCACATTGATTTCAAAACGTTTTTCACAATTTTTTGAAAGAACATTTCATCATGGCACAGAGGGACGCACCGGATTTTCACTGTACTCTATATACATACAAAAAACATAAATTACATACAAATCCCAAAAGCAAAAAACGTGAGAAAACTTCAATATCAAAATGTGTACAACATAAATACCATTCATATTCTTATTGTCCTCCTAGAGTTTTAGAGGGCACCAGTCCGTGTAGAGAGCACAGCGAGCAGGTGGACTCAACACAGTTCAAAAGGTCCTGCCTGGTTTCTAGGCGGAAGGCAACAACAAAGTCTCATGGGTCATGTCACTGATGGAGGTTAATTTCTTTTACCAATTCCCATACGTGGCCCAAACAAAATATTTAGCTCCAACCGTAATGCCAATGCATTTCAAACCCTGCTATGTTCTAGGGTTATCCTCAGGGCGTGGACTGGAGATGTCTTAACTAGAAAGAATGTAAAAAATGTGGTGTCATTAATAGTGTACATGCAGACCCACCCCACCACCGTTACAAATAGGCATACATTGCAACTTTCTAGCGGCAGAATGTGGTACCTGAATTTGAAAGGGGCTCCCCTGTAGTGCATTGAAATTCATGGGTCCACCAGTCTGTGACATTAATCAGACTGTGGATGACAAAAGCAAAATAGATGTTGGAAGGGGTATGACTAGTGCCATATCTCCAGGTTGTGGTTTAACACAGAGATTTTAATAGTACCTTCAGTCAAAGGCTTCGTGCTGGATCCGTTAATCTGTGTACACACAATATCATCGTGAGGCTGGGAAGGTGCAATGATCCTTATCCTAATGAACAAAAAGCATGTGTTAAAGAGGCAGTGAAAGCGAGTTGGTGTAACGAAAAGTTGCAACTCTAGTTTCTTAAACTTTTAAGTATGCACGCCTTTACATGAGTTACGGAAGGCGCCAAATAATAATCGTGCTGAGGCGTTTGGTTAACGAATTCCGTAATTAAACTCAGTGGTTGCCGCACGCCTCGATAGACGCCTGATTGATTCTCATCGTTAAAGAGCAAACAACTTGCCTGATTAGTTCGTGGTTTACTCCAACTTTGCAGCAGCTCCAGGAAGTCGGCGTGTCTTAGGGGGAATGAGGGTCAGTAGCTACTGGCATCACATGACCGCGGTGTCTGTCAGCTCTAAGCTGTGAACTGGAGTACTTGTTCCAGTGTGTTCTGGGTACTGTAGTTCATTTTATAAATTGTCAATTTCTGATTGGTCATTGAGACCGCGGATAGCGGAATCGAATTTCATATTAAGAAATGCCTCTTTTTGGGACAGCTGAAGGGACGGCTCCCCACCCCTATTTGATGGTCTTATTGCTGATAATATTGTCCATTTAAAGTCACTTTGAGTATGATTCCTTTCGACAAAATGCTTCACCAAGGGGGTAGGTGATATTTTATTCTTGACTCTGGATCGATGTTCCGCTGCCTCACCTCCTGCCTATTTTTCCCAATATACACTTTATTGCAAGGACAAATGATTCCATAAACAACGTTCTTAGATTTGCAATCGTTGTGTCGCCAGTATTTCTTGCCGCCCATGAAAAGATTTCCTTCTATGGTTATACTGCATCCTGAGAAGGTCCCACATTTGGGATGACCGTGTACTGGCTGGAGATTGAAAAGGGTGACCTGCTTGTCTTTTATTGTTTTTCGGAATGTTGAAGTACTGGTGATCTGTTGACCAATGCTCCCATTGTTTTTTAATGCAAATAACGGTGGGTCTACATCTGGAATTGCCCCGTCCACCAAGTGTCAATTATTCCTAATAATCCTTGTGACTGGCTGAGTATGTGGACCGAATGTGGAGACACAACCTATACGTTGTGTGGGTAGTTTGTATTTCTTGGTTAACAGATGATCACTGGGTGTCCACTGAGCTCTTTTCAGTGAATGTCTGAGCAATTTCTAGAGGTATCCTCTCTCCTTGAGTTTGTTAAACAGGGCTTCTGCATGTAAATCGAAGTCCTCTATTGTGGAACCATTTCTCTTAACCCTTAAAACTTGTCCATATGGGAGATTATTTTTGAGACTCCTCGGGTGGTGACTACGAAAATGTAGGGCATTGTTCTTGTCAGTGGGTTTTATATGCAAAGTGGACATGAGACCCTCTGGAGTCACTTTCATCTCAACATACAAGAAAGAAAGATTCTTGGAGTCATATGTCAAACTAAATTTGATGTCAGGATTGCGATTATTTAGCCATTCATGGAACTCTTTAAGCAGTGGTACCGACCCTTCCCAGATACATCACACGTCGTCGATGTACCTTAGCCACTGTTTAATGTGGATGTCATATGGGTTGTTATGCTATACAAATTTTTCTTCGTACTGAGCCATATACAACACAGCCATTTCAGGCGCAAAAGTACAGCCCATGGCTGTCCCTTTCACTTTCACGAAGAATTGATACTCAAACTTGAAAAAATTATAGCGCAGAGCCAAAGATGCCAATTTCAAGATCCAATCTGTGGGGACCATGTGTGGTCCCGGTCTTGTTTCCAAATATATTTCAATTGCGTCCAAACCATCCTGTTGGGGAATTTGGGTGTATAGCGATGTAATGTCCATCGTTACTAGGACATGGATGTCTGGATTAAACGGGAATTCCTCCACCTTGTTAATGAATTCCATGGTGTCCCACAGATAGGAACGGATATCAGGTAGGAAGGGTTTAAGGAAAACGTCCACATACTTGGACAGTGGTTCCAATATTGAATGGCATCTGGACACGAATGGACGGCCTGGTGGTGTAGATGGATCTTTGTGCACCTTGGGTAAGAAATACAGTTGCGGTGTGCAAGGATGTTTCTTCATCAAGTAGTCTTCTTCTTTTGGGCCAAGAATGCCTTGCTCCCTGGCTTGTGAGACAATCATTGTTACCTCAGACATGGCATTTGAAGGATCATGGGAAATGTGTCAGTACCATTGTTGATTGTGTACATTACTTCTGCCTTCTGTCAGATAGGCTTCTTTAGACCATGAGACCACTGCCCCACCTTTTCCTGCCGGCCTAATAATTGCTGGTTGCTCGTTTTTTTTAAAGATTTGATTGCTTCTTTGTGGGAATGTGACAGATTTTGTGTGATGAAGGGTTGCTTCTTTTCCAGTAGGTTAAGTGATGATAGCACTGTGTGCTCGAAAGAAATAATGTCCCTAGGGATACCATGCGCAGACCAGCATCCCTAGTTGAAGTTGTAGAGAGGTGGGAGTCTGGTGTTGTTTTTTTCCAGAGGGATATTTCTTGAGGCCGGAGGTGGCTGGTCAGTTACTGGTGCTGAGAGGCCGCCTCAGCCAGTTGACCTCTACTGACCTCCTTCTACTCTTATGGTCAGTGGTCAAGCAGACTGTAGGTTTGTTTTGTTTGACTTTTTGAGCGGAGAGTTGCCCATGTTGGTTCCTTTGATGCCAACTCTCTTCCAGGCTGCCAGAGAGGGATATCATTGTGCGTGAACTGGTTGACAGACGTGCTTTTGGCGATGGCAAGGTCCAGGACAGGAGTTCAATGTATGCCCAGTCTGCCCACCGTGTACACCTGACTGCTTCACTTTCACTGGCCCATCACAATCTAGGCAACAGAGTGCATCATGGCAGGCATTCAAGTACTCTGCCTGCTTGCTGATCTCCGTGGGATTCCGCTGAGTTTTTCAGCAACTCCACCGGATTCCAAGGAATGCAACTCCGCAGAATTCCATGGAGCACAACTCCACGAGCTCAACCAACCCTTAGTTTAAACATGGAAGAGATAGAGTAGTATACCCTGAATAAGCGTATGGTCCTCCCGCATTTAAATTTGGTGGGCAGACCACTATGTTGGTGGAGACATAGTCACTGTTGCAACATAATTCTATCTACACCAACATATAAATTAGTGCTGCAACAACAAATAATGGACAGAATGCAGAATTAATCAAACTTTCACCCACAGTCAACAGATCGGAGCTAAATCCATTGTTATTTTTCTCACTACACCAACCTAGTTACGACCCAACCATATGGAAATCAGTTTTGACCCTGTTCCTCATGGGAACATTCCAGCCCGAACTGCCAAGCTGAGCACTTTCTGGACCAGAAACAAGTATCCTAGGACCGGTTTCAGTGTAACACCCCTCACCAGCCAGGCTAGCTTGAATCCAGTGGCACGGCAAGCAAGGGATCCATGTGTGGGCATACCCATCCCACTTAGGGTGAAAAGTGCTGTGGCAAAAAATGATGGATGGAATGCTGAATAAATCAAATATTCACCCTAAGTAAACAGATCTGGGTTAAATCCATAATTCTTTTGCTCACTACGCCACCCCAGTTTGCACCTAGCTATATGCAAATCAGTCTTGACCCTATTCCTCATGGAAAAAGTCTATTCCAAACTGCCAAGCTGAGTCCTCCCTGGACAACTCAGGGCAGCGGTACATGTCCATCACCATGCAAGGAACTTTTCTTTCCCAACAGGCATCCTTCCAGATCAGAACACCTCAAACGGACTCCTAACCTAGAGAGGATGGGTGGCCAAATCAGTAAAACCGTTGGGAAAGTCAACTAGCAGTCCCATGGCTGAATTTGCTTCTGTGCTCCTCTACAAAGTCTAGCACTTGCAGAAATACACCATCTCATCAATGTGGGATCCCCTTCCTCCACTCAGCATTCGCATGT
>NW_028245350.1:0-183030 GCF_964263255.1 Lissotriton vulgaris
TGTCCTTGCGCCTGTTATGTTATGTTATGTTAATGGGTTATTTATATAGCGCACAGCTGCTCCAAGGAGCGTCCCAGCGCTGCAGGTTGACACAATACCCAGTAACCAACAGCAGAGCGGAAAAGTAGGTACATAACAGACTAAAGGACAATTACTGGGAAAAAAGAAAAGTCTTCAAATTTTTTCTAAAGGAAAGAAGACTGGCACTTGATCCAAGGGATAAAGGAAGCGAGTTCCAAAGACGCGGGGCAATATATTTGAAAGATCGTCCCCCGCATCGGGCACGCCGGATCACCGGGATGGTAGCCATAACCATAGAGGATGACCGCAAGGGTCTGGAAGGAAGGTAAAGATTGACCCTTATTTCCAGGTACGGCGCACCGGTGTTGTGCAAAGCCTTAAAGGCCGTAGTCAGGGCCTTAAAAGTAACGCGCTTTCTGACGGGTAGCCAGTGTAGTGACCTGAGAAGGTCACTGGCCCTAGTTCTTCTGGTTAGGCCATAAATGGCCTGTGCTGCCGAATTCTGGACAACCTGTAGGCGATTCAGGAGATAGTCAGGGAGGCCGAGGTAGAGGATGTTGCAAAAAACACAGTTGATGGACAGTATGCAGAACAATGTCTTACATTCATCCCAGTCCAAAGATCTGGGCCTAAACAATCGTTTTTTTGCTCTCCACACCACCCTTGGTCAGACACTGGCTATATGCAAATCAGCCTTGACCCTGTGCCTCATGGGAACAGTCCAGCCCGAGGTAGAGGATGTTGGCATAGTCCAAGCGCGATCCTATCAAAGCCTGCACTGTGATCTTTCTATGTACAAATGATAGGAGAGGCAAGAACTTCCTCAATATCCTCAAGATTGCAAAGCACTTCCCTGCTAGTCCTGACACCTGAGCCTTAAAGGAGAGGGTGTTGTCAACCAAGATGCCCAGATTGTTTGCAGCTTCAGAATCATGGGCCGGCGGAAACATGGCGGAGGGCCACCATTCCTTCCATCTGGGGTCTGCTGGACAGCCGAAGAAAAGAACTTCCAATTTGTCGGAGTTGCATTTAAGGCTGTTCCGGCCAAACGCCTAAAAGGGGGTGAGGCCAGGATGATCACTTGTTCCCTCTAACAGAAGAGGCTGGGGTCGCATTACCAAGGCGGCAAGGCCTTTGAAAATCCCTGCCACAGATGGCTCTGCCTGACGAGGGGGAGGTGTGAATATCTCCACCCAGGAAAGGCATTGTTATCAACCTCAAAGTGCGCAGGCACTCTCTCCATGAGGACAGAACACTGTCTGGTGGTAGCAGGCTGGCTCAGGCCAGTCGGTGACCACACTAAGGATTGGTAGATCTTAGGGGACCCCTCTAAGAGGCACCCTGTGTGCAATTTTTAACAAATCGGACACTGCAATCAATGCAGGTTTAATATGCTGAGATGTTTGGTATCAAATATCCCGTATTTCAGAGAAACCTTCATGAGGCTGGGGAACTCGTAATGACAAGTGCCCAGCCAATGTGCTTACTATAGAGCTTGCCTGGTAACTTGCAATATCCAGGAATCAACAAGGACATTGCAGGAGATATTCCTAAAGCAGCGTCCACTATAAGGCCTGCTAGAGCGGTGTCTTACCTACATCTCAGACATTCCCTTTGGGCATCGCATACAGGGATGTGTGGCATGTCAACTCTTCAGTTTTGTCTGCACCAAGTCACACAGCTGCAGTGGCAGTATGTATGTATGTATGTATGTATGTATGTATGTATGTATGTATGTATGTATGTATGTGTGTATGAATGTATGTATGTATGTGCTTGGTGAGGGGTCCCTTAGGGTGGCATAATTTATGCTGCAGCCTTTAGGGACCCTCTTTAACAACAAGGCCCTTGGTCCCAGAGGTATCTTTTACTAGGGACTTATATGTGAGCGAATGCGTTGACAATCGTGGAAACGACTGGTACACTTAAGGGAAGGAGATCGGGCTCAGGGGACCTGGTTGGCAGGGACCCTGTGCACTTCCAGAAAAAAACTATACCATTTTCCAGATAAAAAGTGAAGGCTAACCATGTCCAAAACAGGCCCTTTCTTACATTGAGACATTATTCCTAGGACAGCGAAAACTCTACAGCAGGTCTTGCTCACAGTCCTTATACTGTGACTGCCACTACTCAACATTAATCTTGAATTGTTAAAGCAGGGCCAGGATCTGGACAGGAGCCAATGAACAGGAGGGCAACTCATCAGATAATAGAAGTCTTCTGTCTTCACATTCACTTAGAGAGAACAATGCCATCCCATGTAAAGAAACCACAACCCTCAGTGAAACACTCACCTCTCAGATGGGATTTGTTAATAAAAATAAAATGAACATAACGCGTCCCTGGGGACCCCACAGATACACCGTTCCTACCAGTACCATAAATGCCTGGGGTCCTGCAGGTAAACCTAACAGTGCTACAAAGGCTTAGGGGCCCTACAGGTAAACCTTTCCTAACCCAGTGCTACAAATGCTATGTACTCACTGCAGCAGGACTGGGCGCTCTAAGGGCAGCAATGAAGTTGCTTGGCATTTATCTACCCTTAGCTAAGCCACGTGATAAAGGCAATAGATCAGGATGATTCTCCTCGATGAGAAGTAGCTCTCACTATCGAAAAGATGAAGACCCTGGTATAACACAAACGCAGACATGCGGTTAGGCTCTACCAGGACATGTAGTAAACTATTCATTTATGTATCTGTAGAATTAGATTGCATTGCAAGTTAATTCTTATGTCACTATTTTCCGCACACAACATACAACATAGATTCCTCACATGCGCCCCCCTGATGAAGGGAGAACCCCCAAAATGAATTGGGACAGACTGAATTTGAATTTACTTGCGGAACAGTGGATTTTGAAAGTGATTCTATGAGAATAAAAATGCTTAAACTGGAATACAAGGGGATTTGCTTCCAAGGGAAGGAGACATTGATGCACTTTTACGGGTACAAGCTGTGGAGCAGGAGACACAGACCTGATCTAGTCTGGCGCTATATAAACAACTGTAGCCAAATACATCTACCTTCTGGCACGCGATGAGTGGATTTCATAAATACGACAATAATGAATGAAAAATACACGGCATGCATAGTCAAGGTTTGCTATGTAACCTCTGGACTCCTGTAAACCTAAACAAGCACCAGTAAATCAGACACCAGGAACATCACCTGAAGCTCCTAAGATGTTCCTTTTGTTTGGTATCTTGTTTTTGGAAGGTGGGTTTTTAGGATAAGCTATTTTTAGGTGTGTCTTCTTTTATTCCAGGATGGGCACTAGTTTTAGCATTGTCATCTTTTATACTATGCATACCAAGTTGCTGACTTTCTTTCACACATCCCTCATTTCCCTGAACGGGAAACGTCTGGGGGTGGGGTGTGTCAGGTAGCCCGTGTGGTAGACGATGGGATAGAGGATAAGGAGTGCCATGCCATCCCTTCAAATATTTCTCCCCTCTTATATTCATAGTCCCCTTTTACCAGATGTCCGCTTTGCTGTCATCACGAAGTGGAGAGAGGAGAATCGGCAGGCGGCCCCTTTAAACCGGAGCTGTGGACGGACATCAGAGGATACATGCTTGAAGAAGGCGGGGTGTAGAGCGCGTCAGGTTGGTCAGTAGTTGGTCCAGCTACACGCGGCATGGGAACGCGAGGTGGACAAACCAGCGGGGGAAGACCGGAAAGACAGAGAAGGACTAACAACCTTCCGAGAGAGTGAACCGGAACCCAGGGGAGGTCACAGCTTGTCGCCGAGCAGAACACCCGAACCTGATGGAGGAGGAAAAGCCGAAACAGAAGACCAGACCTCACTGAAGGACTCAGAGTCACCACGCCACTGCCCCGGAGGGACGTGGCTCTTCCAGGTGCGTGGGCGTCTACGGGCTTTTGGAAAGGGGCTGAGTAAGAGAGGGACAGGAGGGGAGGCTGAGGGGTGAAAGGGACCCAGAGAAAAGGAAATAAGTGAGACGGAAACAAAGACAAGAACAGAAATCATCAGCTACTCTTTTTCTTTTGGTTGCTCAAACCTCTACACCCTCCCTTCACATTTATGCATAGCTATTATTTATCCCTCACATCCTCCCTTGACTAAACCATAAAGCAAAAACACTTACCCGAGTCTTTTCCTTCTGTCCTAGGGACGACGGCGGCCGAGGCTCACCTAAGGGACTGAAGTGGATGACCCTGTGGGAAAGAAGAATATAACAGAGACAATCAATCATTGGGATTTCCTGTAATACTAATAAAAAGTGCATACCAAGAAATTATTCAATGCAGTGTGCTTCTTCTTGACCGACTCTTCTAGAACGGGAAGCTACATACTCTCCCTACAGGGAATGGGAGACAGACACACAGAGACCAACAGACACACACACACACGGGAAAGCATAGGAGGAAAGCGCTATGTACAGTTATCATATGCTTGCATATGTACATTGTTTTAAAAGATGGTGGAACTATTTATTCTGTTCAAAGTGCTTATTTTGCTAATGACTTTTATCTGCTTCTATTATCATTGCAGTTCGGGCTGGACTGTTCCCATGAGGCACAGGGTCAAGACTCATTTGCATATGGCCATGTCTGAACTGGGGTGGCATGGTGAGCAAAATAATGATGGATTTACCCAGATCTCTTGACTGGGGGTGAATTTTTTGATTTGTTCTGCATTCCGTCCATCAATTGTGTGTCTTTTGCTCTATTATCATTGCAGCACATAAATTCTATACAAGAATTCTGATGGTTCAATTAATAGTGATATATGTGCGTATCAAAAGAGAGAGAGAGGACCAGGTAGCTAGTCCGTATCCCCGTGGGTTATATATGTTAAATCAAAAGGAGACTAGCTCATTCATGACTAAGTATTAAAGGACTCTGATATGTTTTGTCAGGGGTTGGGAACACCTTGTAGGTGTGTTCATGAAGCCCTCACCCACCAACCTAGTCGGTGGCATGCTTCATCATCGGGCCCACCCAGTAACACCTAGCGTGTCCCGGGTGTGCTTCAACGCCTGATTACAGCGGAGCAGGTATATTGCTGAGTGTGCAGTGTGAGGTGGAAAGTATTGTGATATTAAAACGGCTTGGTGGGGGTCCCAGTACCCGAGGGTAAATTAAACTTTAATAACTGGGCCTCCGTCAGCGGTTAAAAAAGGCTTGTTGGATGTTGGAGGCAGGTTACGACCTCTCACATCCAAAGGTGGGTCGACATGTTTCAGCCAGTACCTTATGAATATGCTGGCTTTCCTCAGGACCTATATAAAATTATGTGAGTGCAAACTAAGATTTAGTGAATGTGTAAACCAGACTATGTGTTTACACGCACTAAGGTGTTTCCTTTTGTGTGAGACGGGGGATTCCCTTCTCAGTAACACGCTTGTTTTAGCTGTCAATCACTTCAAGGATGTGAAGTGGCTAGGGGATGACCAGCAATTTTGGGCAGAGCCTGCCTGGGACCTGTAGTGCCTCCTTCGCATACCGGTATGTGAGAGGTCGTAACCTGCCTCCAACATCCAACAAGCCTTTTTTAACCGGGACGTTTGTCTGAGCTTCCGAACTAGTAATGGAATTAGCAGGAGAGGCGGAAAAGCATAAGCAAATATCCCTGACCAAATCATCCATAGGGCATTGCACTCTGGCAAACAGATCTATCTGTGGAAACCCTCAGTTTTGAACGTAGGGAAGAAGAACTTGAGATTAAGTTCCCACATGTGGAGTTGCCACCCGTGTCTGCTGAGCAGGTCTGCAACTGATGGTCTACTCCTGGGAGGTGTTCTGCTAGGAGATAGATTTTCTGGTGAATCGCCGAATCCCAAATGCTTTGTGCAAGGTGCTACAGCTGGAGAGAGGGAGTCCCTCCCTGTTTCTGTAGGTAGTACATTGCTGTCATGTTGTCCGTGCAAACTAAGACAGTCTTGCCTACAAGTTGGGTGAGAAAAGCTGAGTGCTAGGAACACTGCTAGAATTTCCAGGTAGTTGATGTGGAGACGTTTGTGTTTGTCCGACAGCAGCCCCTGGACTTTGTAATGTTGAAGATGGGCACCCCAACCGGTTACTGTGGAATCGGGTCTATGAAAGGCTGCCCTTTTGCTAAGTTTTGAGGGTTCCACCACTGCAGCGAGCGATGGTTGCTGCTGTCTACCAACACTAGGTTGGGGTCGCAAATTGCAAGGCTCATTAATATTAATGAGCCTCCCGCAATTTGCGAGCCCATTGGGAATGCCAGCCCTACCAGGGATGGTGGCCTGCTGGGCTCTGCAGACCACCATGTCTGGGACTTCTTTTTAATGAAGCAGCTTTTTTTTCTCTTTCTTTAATTAAATGCAGCCCGTTTTTCTTATAGGAAGGCTGACTTCGCCATCATCAGAGAGTGCAGCTCCCTGCACCCCCTGATGATGGTGTGAGGTCAGTACACCTGCACCCCTGATGATGGTGTGAGGTCAGTACACCTGCCCCCTGCACCCCCTGATGATGGTGTGAGGTCAGTACACCTGAACGCAAAGGAGCACAAAAGAAAAAACGGTAAGGGAGCACAGGCAACACTGTACAGTCAATGGGGCACAGAACGTGAATCAAAAAGAAAAGGGTAACAAAGTGGAGACAGTACAATCGGCAGCAGAATAAAGGCAATAAAGAGCAGAATAGAGAGCAAGCTTTCGCCCCCTGGACCACCAGGGATCGTACCGGCGGCAGCAGCGGGGCACAGGTCAGACACAGCACTAGCACGGCGAGCTAACGCGTCAGGGGATGGACCTGGCCTGAAAACAGGGTCAAGGGTCACTCTGAGGTCAGTACACCTCAGGCTGCACCCCCGATGAAGGCGAGAGGTCATTACACTGCAGGTTGCACCCCCTGATGATGGTGTGAGGTCAATACACCTGACCCCCTTGATGATGGTGTGAGATCAGTACACCTGCTTCCTGCACGCCTTGATGATGGTGTGAGGTCAGTACACCTGCCCCCTGCACCCCTGATGATGGTGGGAGGCCAGTACACCTGCAGGCTGCACCCCCTGGTGATGGTGGGAGGCCAGTACACCTGCAGGCTACACCCCTTGGTGATGGTGTGAGGTCAGTACCCCTCAAGCTGCACCCCCTGATGATGGTGTGAAGTCAAGACACCTGGCCCCTGACCCCTCTTGATGATGGTGTGATATCAGTTCACCTGCCCCCTGCACGCCCTGATGATGGTGTGAGGTCAGTACACCTGCCCCCTGCACCCCCGATGATGATGTGAGGTCAGTACACCTGCTCCCTGCACCCCCTGATGGTGTGAGGTCAGTACACCTGCAGGCTGCACCCCCTGATGAAGGTGTGAGGCCAGTACCCCTCAGGCTGCACCCCCTGATGATGGGGTGAGGTCAGTACACCTGCCCCTTGCACCCCCCTGATCATGGTGTGAGGTCAGTACACCTGCCCCCTGCAACGCCTGATGATGGTGTGAGGCCAGTACACCCTCAGGAAGCACTCCCTGATAATGGTGTGAGGTCAGTACACCTGCACCCCCAGATGATGGTGTGAGGCCAGTACACCTTCCCCCCTCCCCCTGATGATGGTGTGAGGTCAGTACACCTGCACCCCCAGATGATGGTGTGAGGCCAGTACACCTGCCCCCCCTCCCCCTGATGATGGTGTGAGGTCAGTACACCTGCACCCCCAGATGATGGTGTGAGGCCAGTACACCTGCACCCTGCATCCCCCGCTGATGGTGTGAAGCCAGTATACCTGCACCCACCTGATGATGGTGTGAGGCCAGTACACCTACCCCTGCACCCCCTGATGATGGTGAGGTCAGTACACCTGCTCCCTGCACCCCCTGATGGTGTGAGGTCAGTACACCTGCAGGCTGCACCCCCTGATGATGGTGTGAGGCCAGTACCCCTCAGGCTGCACCCCCTGATGATGGGGTGAGGTCAGTACACCTGCCCCTTGCACCCCCCTGATCATGGTGTGAGGTCAGTACACCTGCCCCCTGCAACGCCTGATGATGGTGTGAGGCCAGTACACCCTCAGGCAGCACTCCCTGATAATGGTGTGAGGTCAGTACACCTGCACCCCCAGATGATGGTGTGAGGCCAGTACACCTGCCCTCCCCCTCCCCCTGATGATGGTGTGAGGTCAGTACACTTGCACCCCCAGATGATGGTGTGAGGCCAGTACACCTGCACCCTGCATCCCCCGATGATGGTGTGAGGCCAGTACACCTACCCCTGCACCCTCTGATGACCGTGAGGTCAGTACACCTGCCCCTTGCACGCCTGATGATGGTGTGAGGTCAGTACACCTGCCCCCTGCACCCCCGATGATGATGTGAGGTCAGTACACCTGCTCCCTGCACCCCCTGATGGTGTGAGGTCAGTACACCTGCAGGCTGCACCCCCTGATGATGGTGTGAGGCCAGTACCCCTCAGGCTGCACCCCCTGATGATGGGGTGAGGTCTGTACACCTGCCCCTTGCACCCCCCTGATCATGGTGTGAGTTCAGTACACCTGCCCCCTGCAACGCCCGATGATGGTGTGAGGCCAGTACACCCTCAGGCAGCACTCCCTGATGATGGTGTGAGGTCAGTACACCTGCACCCCCAGATGATGGTGTGAGGCCAGTACACCTGCCCCCATCCCCCTGATGATGGTGTGAGGTCAGTACACCTGCACCCCCAGATGATGGTGTGAGGCCAGTACACCTGCACCCTGCATCCCCCTATGATGGTGTGAGGCCAGTATACCTGCACCCACCTGATGATGGTGTGAGGCCAGTAAACCTACACCTGCACCCCTGATGACCGTGAGGTCAGTACACCTGCCCCTTGCACCCCTGATGATGGTGTGAGGTCAGTACACCTGCCCTTTGTGCCCCCCGATGATGGTGTCAGGCCAGTACACCTCAGGCTGCACCCCCTGATGGTGTGAGGTCAGGACACCTTAGGCTGCACCCCCTGATGAATGTGTGAGGTCAATACACCTGCCCCCTTGATGATGGTGTGAGATCAGTACACCTGCTTCCGGCACGCCCTGATGATGGTGTGAGGTCAGTAGTACACCTGCCCCATGCACCCCTGATGATGGTGTGAGGTCAGTACACCTGCTCCCTGCCCCCCTTGATGATGGTGTGAGGTTGGTACACCTGCCTCCTGCACCCCCTTATGATGGTGTGAGGTCAGTACACCTGCCCCCTGCACCCCCGATGATGGTGTGAGGTCAGTACTGAGATTCTGACTTTGTTGTTTCTCGATCGTACCCAGACTCCATTTTGTGTTCTACGCCATCTTAGGTTGCCTTTACTCAGGCAGCTGAATAAGTTGGGTTGTCCATTTGTTGCATCTAAAAACTGTTCCCCGATCTACTCCTGTGCCTTCTCGTCCCTGAGGTTCTGAAATTTGTCGTTTCTCGATCGTACCCAGACTCCATTTTGTGTTCTACGCCATCTTAGGTTGCCTTTACTCAGGCAGCTGAATAAGTTGGGTTGTCCATTTGTTGCAACTAAAAACTGTTCCCCTATCTACTCCTGTGCCTTCTCGTCCCCCTAATTTTCAACACAAGATGAATGCCCTTTCCACACATGAGATAATAAGAAATACAGAATATCAGAATAATTCATTTATCCAGTTGCTACACCAACATCAGTTAGTCGTCAACATAACTGATTGCTAGGTGTGTGGACTCATGCCTCACACTGCCCTTAAAGGGATGCCCTATTTAGTACTACCTTTCTCACATGAAGGTTCAGCATGGGATTACTTAGCTATGTTTTCAGCTGGCTACCACAACAAACTCCGATATCCTATAGGTACCTTCGAGAATGGAATGGATTTTAGCCACAGCACTTTGATAAAGGGTATAGTGGCCATGGCTAAAATCGTGGGGAAAAATAAAATTCCTTTAGATGAAAAGAAAGCCTACGAAGGAGGGAATGTAACACATTACATTTCCTGTCTCAATAACAAAACCAAACAGGAACAGCCTTCCACAGCATGGACTGTACTTCACCAGGGCAACTTTTGTCTCCGAATTAATAGCAAGGAGAATGACACTCAGCAAAATTGTTCCCACACATATGTATTCACGTCTCGGAATAACCCTCCATTGATCCTATCACAAGGAACCTATTTTGTCTGCTATGACAAAGCTTATACATGGCTCCCTTCTGACTTTTCGGGAACATGTTACATAGCATTCTTGCTCCCCCCTACG
This sequence comes from Lissotriton vulgaris, assembly GCF_964263255.1. Taxonomy (NCBI): domain Eukaryota; kingdom Metazoa; phylum Chordata; class Amphibia; order Caudata; family Salamandridae; genus Lissotriton; species Lissotriton vulgaris. Next base: position 10,205 of record NW_028245350.1, read on the forward strand.
TATACTGCACCTTCAGACCATCACAGACACAGATATGGTAGAGGCGTATTTGATGCCAAAGACACAGCAGGACAAGAAGGGGGAGATTTCTTTAAAGGATTCATTCCCTTTTGGGGTCCAATGATTAACAGCAGGAACATTAGGCAATTAGTTTGCGTGGTTGAGACAACCATCGATGTTACTGCAGGTGCATTAAGTAACCTTACTGCAGAACCCGGAGCGGACCGTCTTATGACGTTACAAAACAGAATTGCACTAGATGTGATCCTAGCAGACCGAGGAGGAGTCTGTAAATTGATCGGATCTAGCTGTATATGCATTCCCGATGACGCCCCAACTGTACAGACCCCCCAGGATATAGCGGCATGGATTAGCAAATTTAGCGGCACAAATATGGAAATTTAGCGGCAATTTTGCGGCATTTTATTTGGCCATTTCTCCTACACCAAACACAGATATCTTAGTTTTTTTAGTTATTTAACAACATGACGCTGTGTATGTATACTAATGTAAGCATTCCTCCATAGAAACACTCTTGATTGTAGGTTTAAGTAATTCACATGCGTAAAGATAACAACCCACTTGTGAACCTGTGGCTATGTTTAATTTGCTTGCCGCCTCTTTTGAGTTAAACTTAGGCCACATGATGACATCACTCTGCACACCTGTTATGTCTTGGCAGCATGCATCTGTCAATCAATTGCTTGTTCTCTCTATTAGTCATGCATGCATTCTCTCAATAACCTCTGCACATGAGCTTTTCGTTAACCACGCACTTTATCTTTTTTTGAACGATGCATGTAGCAGTAGTTTGTCTGTTCCCTCAGCTTTACTATGAGGAAAGTGTCTGTCGGGATCTCGCAGGAGAAGCCTTGTAGAACAAAATCTCAGTCTCAGCGCTGGTACACTCGACAAGGGTCAGGATAGCATGTTTATCATATCCATTGAGGTACGTTCTGGTGGTGAACAGACACCACCACATGCCAAAACAAGCATTTGCAATGCAATTGGTCTCACATTATTAAAGTTTGAGCTATTGGCATTGTTAAATAATGCCACACCAATAGCTAAAACTTTAATAATGCGAGACCTATTGCATTGCAATGCTTGTTTTATTTACAAGCGTTTTTAGGCAGCCCTCTTCATTAACTGTTCTGTGGCGTGAAAGAAAGAAGTGGTGCAGTGGTCATTGGCCAGAACAACCTACTTCAGAAGGAGGAACAGAGCCTTTGAGTCTCAACTGTTGCCTCAACAACATCCTGTTCTGAGCAAATCACATCATCAACTCTTATTGCTAAGATCACTGCAAAACAGGTTTTCATCCAAGTGCTTTCCCCTAGCTGTGTGTACTACCAAGAACAAAGATGCTTGTAACAAACGCCGTCTGCGGGCTCGTTTATATTGTAGAAGCCCACGTGTTTCATTTAGTCCGCACTCCCGGTGAAGGCTGGGCTTTATGGCCGGGGCATTTCACTTGTGAGAGGAGCTGTGGAGAGCTGCAGCTCTGAAGCGCTTCGAGAGCACGCAGGGGCTTCTCGGAGTCTGTCGCACCAGTGAGGCACAAATCTGGTCAGCTAAAGATGTTCATTGGGTGCAAGGGATACCAGGCGCTCACCAGGCCCATCCAAAAAGCTATAGATTTTTTATAATGCATCCCTCGAGTGTTGCAATCTGGAAGAGCAAGCATTTTTTCCTAAGTGGACTTGGTTTTGATAATAAAGTACACAACGACAAAGAAAGCAGAGTGGTGGTAAGGGGGCGAACAGCACATACTGGGGAGAAGGGAGAAGTAAAGATGAGGGACTACAAAGACGAATGTAATAAAAACAGGAATGGATACAGCAGTTTACTTGCGTGGAGCTACAAAAATGTTGCCGATTTCAGGGAGTATAAATACACGCAGTAAACAAAGGTATTGACAATTCAAAATGTAAAAGAAAAAAGCTCTAGTCGATTGTGTATTTTGTGCTGAATGCACATTCAAGATTTACTGTATAAACAACTCCCGATAACACGATGAACTAATGAAAGCTTCACTGACATGACAGCTATTTAAAAGAAAACCTTGCAACACGTCGCACACAGCCCTTAAGAAAACACAACCGTTACGGCTGCAACTCCGGCGCTCCAATGCTGACGGCGGCGGAAAGGATTATGAGCAAATTGCCTCTTCAATAAGATTTTATCGACAAAAGAAAATATGTTTATTTTGGCAACTTTGTTGGCGCTTCTGCGTTTTTGTTGTTCTTTGGCAGATGTAATCTTGGACAGAAGGAAGCAGGTATTGGATGGCAGCACGTAGTGACGTGTGGGCGCTCAGCCTATTATGGGGCATTGTTTGTTTTGCAGTCACTTTGGCAAATATCGCGGCGAGAATGACAAATATCGCGGCCATCGCGCTATTCGGACGATTTCGCGATTTTTTCGTGAATCGCGAAATGCTGGAGGGGATGACTGTATATCAGGCCATCTCAAAATTTCATACCATCTCCACATCGATCCATCAGGATGAAGGAGATTGGTCCCTCATGGGATGGTTTTGGGGATTATTGTCTACCTGGGGATGGAAGATACTAACATTCCTTGGAGCAATACTAGCCATCATATTTTCCTGTTGCCTCTGCATACACTGTGGTCCTACTATTTGTGGTCTGCTCGCCACTTTATGTGTATCACAGCATGTAACGCCACAGACTGAGAATATCAAGATGATGGTCCAGCAACAGCTGAACGATCTTATGGCCATTAATGTTGACTCTGACTCAGACTAACATGAGTCTAGTTAGTGGATATTTTTGCCTGAGTAATGGCAAAAGGAGGGTCTGAGGTTCTGAAATGTGTCGTTTCTCGATCGTACCCAGACTCCATTTTGTGTTCTCCGCCATCTTAGGTTGCCTTTACTCAGGCAGCTGGTAAACGAGATGTTTTTGTCGTCCCTGCCCGTGCGTGTCAAGTAACTTCAGCCTCTGTTTGTCTGACTGCTGTCAGGGTCTGGCCGAGTACACTAATCTTCGTCTGAGCTGTGCAAATCCTTGTCCCACCTAACTGTTGATTCACACCATTCTTTCCTGATACTATCTTATCTGCTGACCTCCACCAAATCCCTGCATGCATTCTCTTGTTTCACGACTGTTTTCCCCGAATATACAAATGTGTTTCTCCACCTGCAAGTGGGATTATGTGGGTCTGTTTGCAATCAACTTCAGGGGTCGGGTAGCAAATAGAGCCAACAAACAGGCTTGTCTGAATTACTTGAAACCTTGTTCTTTATCCTTTTTCATTAGTTACCTATGTGTGTATTGTGATTGTTCATTGTGCATAGTTACTGTATTTAAGACTGTGCGCCACGGATTGAAGTGGCAGTCTCTTGTGAATCCATCCCTGTGTGACTTCACGGACAACTGTACTAGCTGCAGCTAATAAATTCGATCTTTTACGCCAGACACAGTGTCCAGTGTCTCTGTATTCCAAGGCAGGAGAACTAGAGGATTTCAGGCATACTCTGCGCCGCTTGGCCCCTAAGGTCAGGTTCCTCAGTACACCTGCCCCCTGCACCCCCTGATGATGGTGTGAGGTCAGGACACCTGCTCCCTGCACCCCCTGATCATGCTGAGGTCAATACACCTGCAAAATAACAGTTGATGGACAGAATGCAGAATAATGTCATACATTCACCCCAGTACAGATATCTGGGCCTAAATCCATCGTTTCTTTGCACTCCACACCACCCAGGTTCATATGCAAATCAGCCTTGACCCTATGCCTCATGGGAACAGTCCAGCCCGAACTGCCAAGCCATGTCTTTCCTGGTCCGGAATCAAGCATCCTAGGGCCGGTTTCGGGGTTTCACCCCTTTTCAGCCAGGATAGCTTGACTCCAGGGGTGTGGAGAGCATGGGACTCACGTCTGAGCATACCCATCCCACTCGGGGTGACAAATGCAAAACAAAAGAATGCAGAACAATGTCATACATTCACCCCAGTACAGAGATCTGGGCCTACACCTGCAGGCTGCATCCCCTGATGATAGTGTGAGGTCAGTACACCTGCCCCCTGCAACCCCCCCTGATGATGGTGTGAGGTCAGTACCCCTGCCCCCCGATGATGCTGTTAGGTCAGTAGACCTGCCCCCTGCATCCCCTGATGATGGTGAGAGGTCTGTACACCTGCCCCGTCGGCCCCCTGATGATGGTGTGTGTCAGTACACCTGCCCCCTGCACCCCCCCTGATGATGGTGTGAGGTCAGTAGACCTGCCCCCTGCATCCCCTGATGATGGTGTGAGGTCTGTACACCTGCCCCCTGCCCCTCTGATGATGGTGTGAGGTCAGTTCACCTGCCCCCTGCACCCCCGATGATGGTGTGAGGTCAGTAAACCTGCCCCCTGCACCCCCCTGATGATGGTGTGAGGCCATTACACTCTCAGGCAGCACCTCCTGTTGATGGTGTGAGGTCAGTACACCTGCTCCCTGCACCCCCTGATGATGGTGTGAGGTCAGTACACCTGCCCCCTGTACCGCTGATGATGGTGTGAGGCCAGTATCCCTCAGGCTGCACCCCCTGATGATGGTGTGAGGTCAGTACACCTGCCCCCTGCACCCCCCTAATGATGGTTTGAGGTCAGTACACCTGCAGGCTGCACCCCCTGATGATGATGTGAGGTCAGTACACCTGCTCCCTGCACCCTGTTGTATAACCCTGCATGAAATGTTCTTCACGTATCTTGCGTAACTCTCATCTTAGCTTACTCTTTAAGTTTGTTCACCCCTTCTCTCCCATTGGTTACTCAACCTCCCACTTGACAATGGCGAATCTAGCCTTCTGATCCTCCTTGATCTCTCTGCAGCGTTTGATACTGTTAACCACTCTGCTCTACTCAATGTTCTTAGAGATTGATTCGGCCTGAGTGGTACGACACACAAATGGTTAGTCTCATACCTACAACACCGTTCTCAACAAATCAAAATCCAAAATTGCCTATCTAACCCTACCTCCATCTCCTTAAGAGTTCCGCAAGGATCCATCCTCTCTCCCTCTCCCTTTAACCTTTTCATGGAACCCCTCACACTCATTCTTAAACAAGCCGGGATCAACTACCATCTCTACGCCGACGACACCCAACTCTATTATGAGATTAAAACTCATGCTGACATCCTTCACCTCAACAACACTCTCATCAAGATTCAAGCCTGGTTCCACATTAACCACCTCAAACTCAACCCTAAAAAAAATGAAATTATTCTTTTTTCCCCTACAAATAACCAGCTCCCCAATCAGAATTGGATCTCTGACCTTAATGCCCTTAACTGCTCCTTATCTTTGTCCTCCTCAGTCAAATCACAGTCAAATGACAACCTCCTAACCCTCAAGGTAATTCTGCCAAAAGAGCCCTCTTCACTCTCCGCCACCTTAAGAAAATGAAGCCCAACATCCCTATCGATGATTTCAAACTAGCAGTCCAATCCCTTGCTCTTTCTCACGTCAACTATGGCAATGCCACGCTCACCGGAATTCCCAAGATCCACCTTTCACCTCTTAAATCTGTGCTTTACCTTGCAGCTAGGCTTACCTCAGACTGCAAGCGATTCAACCACATCTCCCATGCCCTTAAACCCCTTAAATGGCTCCCCATTGAAGGTAGGTCCACTTACAAAACAGCCTGCATTACACACAACATTTTCCATCAGAACACACCGACCTACCTCGCTAACAAACTCACTAAAGCCGGTTGCTCCCGTGCCTTGAGAAGTACTAACACCCTCCTTCTTATCCCCACCCCTTCTAAAAAAGAAAACCACCCAGTCATGATCCTTTTCCGGCAGCACTCCTTGCATTTGGAATGCCCTTCCAACTGACCTTCGCTGCAACCCTTCCTACTCTAGCTTCAAAAAAGAACTCAAACTACATCTCCTCAATAAATACTGGGGACCCTAATCCCTATCTGTTCTATTCCACTGGCCACATCTGTCCGACACTAGATGCATCCGCCCTCTCTTTATCACCCTTACTCACCCTTCCTCCTCGTCAATTCCCCCTCCCTGTTTACCACCTTCACGTTTCCTTGCACCCCCCCTTCCCTTGTCCACCCTCAGCCCTCATCCCCTCCAACCCCCCTCCCATTTCTGCCCCTCCCTCTCTCTTCCTTACCAACCTAACTGACCACTAACCTCCCTATCCTGACTCTGCAATTTCCCAGCTCTTTTTTTAATTTGTGCCGTATGATATTTTTGATTATCACTTCTTCCACATTTGGGTGTGCTTTTTTCCCATATTTATCATTTTGAAATCTGTCAGGCAGAGACTTATATGTTGTTTATATACATTGATGCTATGTAATTTCCCTGTCTTATTGACCTTTTTTTCTCAAAAATGTAAAGCGCTCTGATACCCCTGGGTCCAGCCAGCGCTATATAAAACCTCTAAACTAAATAGGTACACCTCAGGCTGCACCCCCTGATGATGGTGTGAGGTCAGTACACCTGCCCCCTGCACCCCCTGATGATGGTGTGAGGTCAGTACACCTCAGGCTGCACCCCTGAAGATGGGGTGAGGTCAGTACACCTCAGGCTGCACCCCTGATGATGGTGTGAGGCCAGTACACCTGTCCCCCCCTCCCCCTTGATGATGATGTGAGGTCATTCACACTCCTTAGGTTGCAGATGGTTGTGAGAGGCTCACTTACCTCGGCTGTAAGTGAAGGTGCCTGCAGCCAGGGCTCACTGGAGGAAAGGGGGCTGCAGGTGCTGACTCTGCCCTTGCTGACCCGGAAGCAGACAGCATTTGTGAGAGGGCGGAGGGCGGGGCTTATGTTATCCTGATAAGAGGCTTCTTTCCGCCTCCGCTGCTGCTGCTGACTCTGCCACCGGTTACCCGGACACTATTCACCTCCCAGGCCTGAGGAGCCAATCAGCGTCCGGTAGGGGGAGACTCTGCCCACGCTGAACCAGAAGCAGCCATTTGTCTCAGAAAACAGCGATGCTTTAAATCACCTCCGCTCGGAGCTGCTGCTGCCTCCGGTCACCCGGAAGTGGATCTATTCGGGAGTTACAAAAGGAGAGCAGAGTCAGCTTCGAGGGGAGGTGAGTCCAGGGGGGGAGGGGACACCAGAGGGCAGTGGGGGCTTCGAGGTGAGTCCAGGGGGGGGCACCAGAGGGCAGTGGGGGCTTCGAGGTGAGTCCAGGGGGGTGGGGACACCAGAGGGCAGTGGGGGCTTCGAGGTGAGTCCAGGGGGGAGGGGGGAGAGGACACCAGAGGGCAGTAGGGGCTTCGAGGTGAGTCCAGGGGGGGAGGGGACACCAGAGGGCAGTGGGGGCTTCGAGGTGAGTCCAGGGGGGGAGGGGACACCAGAGGGCAGTGGAGGCTTCGAGGTGAGTCCAGGGGGAGGGGACACCAGAGGACAGGGGGCTTCGAGGTGAGTCCAGGGGGGGAGGGGACACCAGAGGGCAGTGGGGGCTTTGAGGTGAGTCCAGGGGGGCACCAGAGGGCAGTGGGGGCTTCGAGGTGAGTCCAGGGGGGAGGTGGGAGGGGACACCAGAGGCAGTGGGGGCTTCGAGGTGAGTCCAGGGGGGAGGGGACACCAGAGGGCAGTGGGGGCTTCGAGGTGAGTCCAGGGGGGGAGGGGACACCAGAGGGCAGTGGGGGCTTCGAGGTGAGTCCAGGGGGAGGGGACACCAGAGGGCAGTGGGGGCTTCGAGGTGAGTCCAGGGGGAGGGGACACCAGAGGACAGGGGGCTTCGAGGTGAGTCCAGGGGGGGAGGGGACACCAGAGGGCAGTGGGGGCTTCGAGGTGAGTCCAGGGGAGAGGGGACACCAGAGGGCAATGGGGGCTTCGAGGTGAGTCCAGGGGGAGGGGACACCAGAGGGCAGTGGGGGCTTCGAGGTGAGTCCCGGGGGGAGGGGACACCAGAGGGCAGTGGGGGCTTCAGGTGAGTCCAGGGGGGAGGGGACACCAGAGGGCAGTGGAGCTTCGAGGTGAGTCCAAGGGGGAGGGGACACCAGAGGGCAGTGGGGGCTTCGAGGTGAGTCCAGGGGGGGAGGGGACACCAGAGGGCAGTGGAGGCTTCGAGGTGAGTCCAGGGGGAGGGGACACCAGAGGACAGGGGGCTTCGAGGTGAGTCCAGGGGGGGAGGGGACACCAGAGGGCAGTGGGGGCTTTGAGGTGAGTCCAGGGGGGCACCAGAGGGCAGTGGGGGCTTCGAGGTGAGTCCAGGGGGGAGGTGGGAGGGGACACCAGAGGCAGTGGGGGCTTCGAGGTGAGTCCAGGGGGGAGGGGACACCAGAGGGCAGTGGGGGCTTCGAGGTGAGTCCAGGGGGGGAGGGGACACCAGAGGGCAGTGGGGGCTTCGAGGTGAGTCCAGGGGGAGGGGACACCAGAGGGCAGTGGGGGCTTCGAGGTGAGTCCAGGGGGAGGGGACACCAGAGGACAGGGGGCTTCGAGGTGAGTCCAGGGGGGGAGGGGACACCAGAGGGCAGTGGGGGCTTCGAGGTGAGTCCAGGGGAGAGGGGACACCAGAGGGCAATGGGGGCTTCGAGGTGAGTCCAGGGGGGAGGGGACACCAGAGGGCAGTGGGGGCTTCGAGGTGAGTCCAGGGGGGAGGGGAGGGGACACCAGAGGGCAGTGGGGGCTTCGAGGTGAGTCCAGGGGGGGGGGACACCAGAGGGCAGTGGGGGCTTCGAGGTGAGTCTCAGGGGTAGGGGACACCAGAGGGCAGTGGGGGCTTCGAGGTGAGTCCATGGGGGAGGGGACGCCAGAGGGCAGAGGGGGCTTCGAGGTGAGTCCCGGGGGGAGGGGACAGCAGAGGGCAGTGGGGCTTCGAGGTGAGTCCAGGCGGAAGGGGACACCAGAGGGCAGTGGGGGCTTCGAGGTGAGTCCAGGGGGGGGACACCAGAGGGCAGTGGGGGCTTCGAGGTGAGTCTCGGGGGTAGGGGACACCAGAGGGCAGTGGGGGCTTTGAGGTGAGTCCATGGGGGAGGGGACGCCAGAGGGCAGAGGGGGCTTCGAGGAGAGTCCCGGGGGTAGGGGACACCAGAGGGCAGTGGGGGCTTCAAGGTGAGTCCAGGGGAGGGGGGGGGACACCAGAGGGCAGTGGGGGCTTCGAGGTGAGTCCAGGCGGGAGGGGACACCAGAGGGCAGTGGGGGCTTCGAGGTGAGTCCAGAGGGAGGGGACACCAGAGGGCAGTGGGGGCTTCGAGGTGAGTCCAGGGGGGAGGGGATGCCAGAGGGCAGAGGGGGCTTCGAGGTGAGTCCCGGGGGTAGGGGACACCAGAGGGCAGTGGGGGCTTCAAGGTGAGTCCAGGGGAGGGGGGGGGGACACCAGAGGGCAGTGGGGGCTTTGAGGTGAGTCCAGGGGGGAGGGGACACCAGAGGGCAGTGGGGGCTTCGAGGTGAGTCCAGGGGGGAGGGGACACCAGAGGGCAGTGGGGGCTTCAAGGTGAGTCCAGGGGGGAGGGGACACCAGAGGGCAGTGGGGGCTTCGAGGTGAGTCCAGGGGGGAGGGGAGGGCACACCAGAGGGCAGTGGGGGCTTCGAGGTGAGTCCAGGGGGGAGGGGACACCAGAGGGCAGTGGGCAGTGGGGGCCTCGAGGTGAGTCCAGGGGGGAGGGGACACCAGAGGGCAGTGGGGGCTTCGAGGTGAGCCAGGGGGAGGGGAGGGGACACCAGAGTGCAGTGGGGACTTCGAGGTGAGTCCAGGAAGGAGGGGAGGGGACACCAGAGGGCAGTGGGGGCTTCGAGGTGAGTCCAGGGGGGAGGGGACACCAGAGGGCAGTGGGGGCTTCGAGGTGAGCCAGGGGGAGGGGAGGGGAAACCAGAGGGCAATGGGGGCTTCGAGGTGAGTCCAGGGGGGAGGGGAGGGGACACCAGAGGGCACTGGGGGCTTCAAGGTGAGTCCAGGGGGGACACCAGAGGTCAGTGGGGGCTTCGAGGTCAGTCCAGGGGGGAGGGGACACCAGAGGGCAGTGGGGGCTTCGAGGTCAGTCCAGGGGGGAGGGGAGGGGACACCAGAGGGCATTGCGGCTTCGAGGTGAGTCCAGGGGGAAGGGGAGGGGACACCAGAGGGCAGTGGGGGCTTCGAGGGGAGTCCAGGGGGGAGGGGACACCAGAGGGCAGTGGGGGCTTCGAGGTGAGTCCAGGGGGAGGGGACACCAAAGGGCAGTAGGGGCCTCGAGGTGAGTCCAGGGGGGAAAGGAGGGGACACCAGAGGGCAGTGCGGCTTCGAGGTGAGTCCAGGGGGGAGGGGAGGGGACACCAGAGGGCAGTGGGGGCTTCGAGGGGAGTCCTGGGGGAGGGGACACCAGAGGGCAGTGGGGGCTTCGAGGTGAGTCCAGGAGGGAGGGGACACCAGAGGGCAGTGGGGGCTTCGAGGTGAGTCCAGGGGGGAGGGGACACCAGATGGCAGTGGGGGCTTCGAGGTGAGCCCAGGGGGGAGGGGACACCAGAGGGCAGTGGGGGCTTCGAGGTGAGTCTAGGGGGGAGGGGGAGGGGACACCAGAGGGCAGTGGGGGCTTCGAGGTGAGTCCAGGGGGAGGGGAGGGGGCACCAGAGGGCAGTGGGGGCTTCGAGGTGAGTCCAGGTGGAGGGGGAGGGGACACCAGAGGGCAGTGGTGGCTTTGAGGTGAGTCCAGGGGGAAGGGGACACCAGAAGGCAGTGAGGGCTTCGAGGTGAGTCCAGGGGGGAGGGGACACCAGAGGGCAGTGGGGACTTGGAGGTGAGTCCAGGGGGGAGGGGGGAGGGAACACCAGAGGGCAGTTGGGGCTTTGAGGTGAGTCCAGGGGGGGAGGGGACAATAGAGGGCAGTGGGGGCTTTGAGGTGAGTCCAGGGGGGAGGGGACACCAGAGGGCAGTGGGGGCTTCGAGGTGAGTCCAGAAGGGAGGGGACACCAGAGGGCAGTGGGGGCTTCGAGGGGAGTCCAGGGGGGAGGGGACACCAGAGGGCAGTGGGGGTTTCGAGGTGAGCCCAGGGAGGAGGGGACTCCTGAGGGCAGTGGGGGCTTCGAGGTGAGTCCAGGGAGGAGGGGACTCCTGAGGGGAGTGGGGGCTTCGAGGTGAGTCCAGGGGGGAGGGGACACCAGAGGGCAGTGGGGGCTTTGAGGTGAGTCCAGGGGGGAGGGGATACCAGAGGGCAGTGGGGGCTTCGAGGTGAGACCAGGGGGGGGGGGGACTCCTGAGGGCAGTGGGGGCTTCGAGGTGAGTCCAGGGAGGAGGGGACTCCTGAGAGCAGTGGGCGCTTCGAGGTGAGTCCAGGGGGGAGGGGACACCAGAGGGCAGTGGGGGCTTCGAGGTGAGAGGGGACACCAGAGGTCAGTGGGGGCCTCAAGGTGAGCCTAGGGGGGAGGGGGGACACCAGAGGGCAGTGGGGGCTTCGAGGTGAGTCCAGGGGGAGGGGACACCAGAGGGCATTGGGGGCTTCGAGGTGAGTCCAGGGGGGAGGGGACACCAGAGGGCAGTGGGGGCTTTGAGGTGAGTCCAGGGGGGAGGGGACACCAGAGGGCAGTGGGGGCTTCAGGTGAGTCCAGGGGTGAGGGGACACCAGAGGGCAGTGGGGGCTTTGAGGTGAGTCCAGGGAGGAGGGGACACCAGAGGGCAGTGGGGGCTTCGAGGTGAGTCCAGGGAGGAGGGGATACCAGAGGGCAGTGGGGGCTTTGAGGTGAGTCCAGGGGGGAGGGGACACCAGAGGGCAGTGGGGGCTTCGAGGTGAGTCCAGGGGGGAGGGGACACCAGAGGGCAGTGGGGGCTTTGAGGTGAGTCCAGGGGGGAGGGGACACCAGAGGGCAGTGGGGGCTTCGAGGTGAGTCCCGGGGGGAGGGGACACCAGAGGGCAGTGGGGGCTTCGAGGTGAGTCCAGGGGGAGGGGACACCAGAGGGCAGTGGGGGCTTCGAGATGAATCCCGGGGGGAGGGGACACCAGAGGGCAGTTGAGGTTCCGTGACAATTGTAAGTGGTGTTTTCGACTCGCCCGAATATGGTCGAGTCTGGTATCTATGAGCCACAAATGACGAGTTTAGTGGGTGTACGCGTTTTCGCTGTGCTAGCCTAAACCGTTCGTCTGTTTCGTGGGTTTCTTCATCTGAACCCACGGGTTCCATTTTAGATACGGCATCCATTTTGTTTCTTGCCCTCAAGTAGCCAGCGAACGGACACTGTCCGCTTCGTGACCCTGGGATTCCCAAACTCTTGCGGAAGACACGTGTTCCTTTGAGAGTGTCTTTATGATAAGGGGGATGACACTGTAAGGCAGATGGCCCCGCTCGAGGCTCATCTTGCCGTCCCGGTCTATTGTCTCAGTTGTGCATTCATTAGGCACGTCTCCTTTGATCCCTGCAATCGTGTTTCCTGATACCACCCCCTTTACACTCTTTTCGATCTGTTCGCTATCCTCGTCTTCCTCTGCACCTGTTTCTGACTCTTCCTTGATTCGTTTACAGCCGAACGGAATGCACTAATGGTGGGAAGATGTACTTTTACAGTTGGGAACCGACAAATGCTACTGTAATTATGTTCCGGGCCCTGAATAAATGAAAGCGACCCCCTATGAAATTTATTGTGGGAACCAGGTTGTAACCTTTTGTTTGCTGTGTTATCTTATGACGAAAAACTGTATAAAAGGAGCGATCCACAGATACGATTTGAAGCAGTCTCCGTGAACATACATGTTATGTACTTCTCGTGACTTCTGTGTTCCCTGCAGTAAATAAACCTCGAATCTTTGACGCCGAAGGAAGTGTCCCGTGTCTCTGTCATTTGTACGCCGGAACAGGTAACCCACGAAGGTTTCAGGTGTTATCCCTGGCACCGCTGGGTCTTAGAAAAACCCAGTCCTTCAGTTGGCGCCCAACGTAGGGCTGCATCAGCGGTACCGGTCCAAAGCCCGACGATCGTGAGAAACTTCGTGTGAAATCCCCGAGGGAAGGTGAACCCCGCTTCATCGATCCTGTTGTCGAAATAAGTGGCCCGAAGACTTTTCCCGCGAAGATCCCCGCCTCCTAATGGCTGCGACGGACTGCTGCCCTGACTGTAGACCTGTTTTGGCGTCTGGCGTAGACCTTGGTACAGCGAGACGATTGACGGGCCTTCCTGGTGACGCCATTGTTCTTTGAGTTAAGTATTTATGGGTCGCTCCCAAAATCCTTAGTTGTTGTGGGTGCTTAGTTGTTGCATGGTTCCATTGCATTTGTGGTTCTTTGTATTTTGCTCTTAGTTGTTCTATTTGACGTCTGCAGTCGCCAAAGACCGAGGGTTTTGCACTTTTGCGGGGACATTGTGATCCAATAACCCTTGACGTTTGTGAAACTCGGTTAGTGTGCACGATGCCTGGCCGTAGTACTTTGTTCAGTTGCTTTAGAGGTTGTGGTGCGGATTCCCGACTGGAGGACTCGTGTCCGATACCTCCAGTTGGAACTCCAATTTACGAATTATATAGTCGACATGGTATGGGTCCTATCACATTCAATGATTATTGGGTTCGTTACACGAAGAATGACGGTGTCCTTAGTTGGCCACCTCATGGTAGTTTTGAGACCCCGATTTTAGATAATCTTGAAGCTAAATTGTTTCAAAAGAAAGCAATGTTTGATTCCTTTCGGTTATGGCGTAAGGAAGCCAAGCAGAAAGAAATCAAACAGCTTAAACGTAATAAGAGAGAAGGTATCGTTACAACTATGAGAAATGCAGAGCAGTTTCAGCGAGACAAAGAAGAGAAGGAAAAGGAAATTTTTGATAGATTACAACGTATGACAGTGGATAAATGCTATCCTGCTTTACCGACAGGTACGGAAAAGAAGGGAGAGGAAGCAGTAGAGGACCCTTTGTTGTCTTATCTACTGAAGTCGGCACCTCCATATGCACAGGATACCACAACTCCCGTGGTTCCTCCTGTTCCTCAACCTGCTGTTCCGGCGGCTGTTAATCAGCCTGTCGCTGGTCCTGCCATTGTGAATCCTCTTGTTCCTATTCCTCTACTTGCTCCTGTTCCTACTGCTCCAGCATCTATACCTTCTCAAGCTGTTGTTCCCGCTACTTCTGCTCTTGTGGCTACTCCTACTGCTCCTGCTGCTCCTGTCTTTAGCCCTCATGTTGTTGCTCCTGTACTTTACTCCTCTTCTCCGTCTGTTCGGAGACGCATTCCTAACACTGTTGCTAATCTTTATTCTCCTTTGGGCCGCTTCTTGGGTCTGATGAATCTGACGCTCCCCAACGACGGAGTCAGCTTCCTGGTGGTAGAGAACGTGATACACTCATTAATATGGCGCGTAATTGGATTAGGTACCCCCTTAAAAATCCTCTGCGCATAATTGTTGAGACTTTATCTCAATTCAATGTGCCAACACAGAGATTTGTGTTTGACGAAATGTGCAAATTCTTACGTGAAGCGATATCCAATGATGAGGTGAACGAAGTACCGGTTGACGTAACTGAACTTCAGCTTCAGTTCGCGAGTGGTATACTTGTGGGTAGCAATGTTCGACCTGCTCTTGAGCATCTTCTATCTTTTCGTCCCACTGTGATACCCCGAGCATTGTTTAAAGATGAAACTGAGGAGTGGATGGCGACGCCTGGTCAGTATCCCATGCGTGAAGTTCCACCAGTGTGGAGGCCAGGCGATGCGAATGCTAATCCTGCTATTCCGCCACACTTCCAGAGAGTGTGGATACACCTTCCATGGAAACGATCGGAAGTTTTGCAGGTTAAGCAATCTTTGCCTGATCCTCGCAAAAATCCTGCAGGGTACTATAAAGAATTGTCTCAGTTAGTGGATGCTACGATAATGAATCTTGCCGACATTGATATGTTGTTTGGCAATGTCGTACCGCAACCGATTTGGGCGAAGATTCGTCAAGAAAATCATGCAGCCGAATTAGGCGGTGATTGGCCTGCTCTTGTGGCCTCTGATGGACTACAAGTTGGTGGGGCTAAGCCTGAACAGCTCATTACTGATCTTCCCCAAAGAATAATTACCCTTATGAAAACGCTTATGCCAGCTATGAAAATTAACTGGGACAAATTGTCTGCTTGTAAGCAAAAGAAGGACGAGAGTGTCTCCGATTTCTTTACAAGATTTGAGGAGGCATTCATAGTGGTCAAGATATGGGCACTGAGGGAGGCCAGAGATTGTTTGTGGATACATTTTTGTCGAATCTGTTGCCTGAACTTAGCAACAAATTAAAAAATTCAGAAAGTGCGTGGGCAGTTTCGACCGCTGCTTAGATATTGGCCACGGCCCAAAATTATGAAAATAGAGAGAAAGAAGAAAAAGATCGTGCAGACAAAAAGACGAAAGAGCTAAAAACTAAAGTTTTGTTGCAGCAAGCATATGCTCCGCGCTCGAATCAGAATGATTCTCAGCAGCGGAATAGATCGCAGTCACAGCCCGCTAGGTCACAGTCTCGAAATGACTCTCCTTCACAGAGATCTATGCTTGGGTACAATCAGTGTGCCTATTGTAGAGGTGAGGGTCATTTGAAATTTGATTGTCCGGTTTTGCGCGATCGAAATAGTGGCAATTCATCTAGAGGAGGCCGTAGTGGTCCTCAACAGGCTTCACGAGGTAGAGGTCGTGGTGTTACTCAGAATCAAAATGAGCGTTCTAATAATTCCTCTGATTCTAATAATTGTTTTGATCAGCGTGGATCATCATCGGATAGATCTGCACAGTATAATGTGGACGATTATTACGTCGATCAGAGTACTGATGACGGTATTAACTAGGACAGCCATAGACAAGGAGAGGGAGCAGGGATGTGGAATTCCTATAGCCCGACGCCCAGGACATACTGTTTGAGGTCAAGGGCAACAAGTTTTCATGTGTATTTTGCCCTCTGGACAAGTAGGCCCAACTCCTTGCACCACAAACCCTTTGGCTGCCAGTCTGCAGTACCACATTATGGATCAGGGAAGTGCACTGTAACGCTAAGGTAAAATCTTTGTCTACATGTTAATGCTGTTCAAGCTTGTATTTATGGTTCATTAATTGAAAGCCTTTAAATATTAGGGTGAGCGCTCTAAGTAAATGTTGCAAGCTCTGACTGCACTACTGACACTGGTTCCAGTATAAAAATGTGTACACGTATTCAAAGTTTAGTAATGTGAGGCTATGTATAATGCTACTAGAATGCTCTCTGATTTGATGCAAATATTTGCGAAAGCTTGAAAGCAAGATTGATGATTCTTTGCTTTCAAAATAAAATGTTCATAAAAAAATAAAAGCAGGACTTTTTTTTTAGCTAAACTACTGTAAAATTTCAGGTACCATTTATTTGCAGCATCATTTAGTAACATGTGTTGATGCATGCTAGTATTTCCCAAAAATATTCCTAATGGAAAATCAGTGTAACCAGTTTTAATAAGATTATGGGAAACGAAAATAAACGAGCATTGGCAAAGCCAGTAGGTCTGAAATTGGCGGTCAGCTGTTTAGCCAATGTGTGACTTGTTTTGGCATGGTTTTTGTAAAACCTTATTGGTGTGGGAACTGCCAGGCCCTCACCATTATAACAAACATTGGCAAAAGCCAAAATAGTTTCTGGTCTCAAAGCACACAATGTCACAGTAGTTACTGCCACTGAACAAAACTACGTTGTGTACCAATATGCTTCTTGTGAAAGAGTAGAATGCGGTCACTCACAGTGAAGCCAGCCGATACAGAGAGCGAGAGAGACAGACTTTTAATAAACGCAAAAGGTCATGGTCAACGCCAGACCAAATTAGGGGCCCAATTCTTAAAGAAAGTCTCAAAAGTGCGCCCATGGTATATGTCCTTGCATTAAGTGTTGCTATACGGCTTTCGTGAATTTCCAAGTTTACAGAAGTAGGACAAGAAATAGTACTCCTAGAAAATATTTGTGAACTGCATTTTAGCATCCGCAAATCTGCATGTGTAGATTTGCTCATGTGAAAATCTGAGTGTTTGCAAGTTCACTTTTCCTCCAACCCCTTTTTTTCCCAACTCTGTAAGAAGGTTTACGTCTGTCATTGTCAGGAGTAAATTTATAACATTTCCCAGTATGGGAAAAATTTAGAGAAGAGTTGTTAAAACCCCTTAAACATGTAACTAAGCAGGTTTGCACAGACTCAAAGGGGCATTCTAACCCTGTAACAATTGCTTAACACTACCATCAGCTCAAGTATGTAGATCTGCGGAAACGTGGCAACATAAGCGGATTGCAAGTATTCAAACAGTACTATGGCATTCCGATTGCTGAGGAGAGCAGGAACTTGTTCGGTTTCTCTTTAGGTGGCCGCAGCTTTAGGTTTAAACGTGCTCCTCAGGGCTACTGTGAGAGTCCATCCATTTACAGCCAAGCCCTGAAGAGTCAACTTGATGCATTTGTGTTACCGGCTGGTGCGGCCTTGATTCAATATGTCGATGACTTATTGGTGGCTGCGGACACACGAGACATTTGCAAAACTGCTACGGTGTCTTTGTTGCAACATCTCTGTGACTTACATCACAAGGTGTCACCTCTAAAGTGCAATATTGTTGCCAAGAAGTAACCTATCTAGGTCACTTATTGTCAAAGGAGGGAAGAAGGTTGACCCCAGAGAGAATTGCAGCGATCGCTCGGATGACTGTGCCAACAACTCAGAGAGATGTGCGTGCCTTTTTAGGTATCACGTCATACTGCAGGCAATGGATTCCAAATTTTTCATTGCTAGCGAAACCATTGGTAGCTCTTACGTGCAAGGATGTTCCAACTCCTTTGCCATGGACGGATGAGTGTCAGAAAAGTTTTTCTGAACTGCGTGATGCGTTGTGTTCGGCCCCTGTGTTAGGTACTCCTGACTACAGTAAGCCGTTTACACTATACGTTCACGAGAGGGAAGGTTGTGCGTTGAGTGTTTTGACGCAACAATTTGGCGGTAAGCAACGTCCATGTGCATATTTTTCCTCGACCTTGGACCCGGTAGCTAGAGCATTGCCGAGATGTTTAAGAGCGACAGCGGCAGCTGCGGTGTCCATCCGACAATCTGCAGGATTGGTCATGGATAATATGCTTACGGTGATGGTTCCGCATGCAGTTGACACTCTCTTGAATCGTACGAAAACCCAACACTTGACGAGCGCAAGGTTGTCAGGTTATGAGTTGACGCTCTTGGCAAGTCACATTCAAATAAAGCGCTGCAATGTTCTAAACCCGGTGACTTTGTTGCCAACCAATATGGAATCAGACGAGGTACCACCACACAATTGTTATTTACGAACTGAGGAAGAAACAAAGGGTCGTGTTGACCTAAAAAACACTCCATTGGAAGAACCTGATGGTACCTTGTATGTGGATGGTTCGTGTTTTAAGTTGCCGAATGGTGATGTGACGACTGCGTATGCTGTGGTAACGTTGAGTACGGTTGTGGAAACTGCAAGACTGAATCAGAACTCTGCACAGGCGGCAGAGCTAATTGCCTTAACTAGAGCGTGTGTTCTGTCGAAAGGAAAGAGGGTGAATGTGTTTACTGACAGCCAGTATGCTTTTGGCGTCGCCCATAGCTTCGGACGATTGTGGAGAGAGAGAGGTTTTATGACATCGCATGGTACGAAAATCCAGCATGGACAGCTTGTGAATGATCTTTTAGATGCACTTACATTGCCCAAGCAGGTGGCGATTATTAAATGTAGTGCACACCGTAAGGTGACGGATGATGTTGGTCGTGGTAATGCGTTTGCTGATGAGATTGCTAAGGAGACTGCGAGAAACCTTACAACTAGAATGTATGTGACGAGTTCGGTAAGGTGGCCTGCAGAAACTGGTATGTGTGAGGACACTATTGAAAGTGTGAAAGCGATTCAGAATGAGGCTACCGAGATTGAAAAGACCAAGTGGAAGGAGAGCACAGGAAAGTTGGATGCAAATGGCTGTTGGATTGATTTGTCGGAGAATAAAAGGTGGATGCTGCCGGATGCATATGTGCTAGCTGTTGTGACCATGGCACACGGTTTGTCACATATTAGTGCGAAGGGTATTTGCAAGTTGTTGTTCCCTGTATGGAAGAATGATGGTATCGCCAAGTGTGCTGAGAGATTGGTCAAGAATTGTATGATATGTATGATGTACAATCCTTGCAAGGGAACTCCTACACCCCCTGGCCACTTTGCTACTCCTACATGTCCCTTTGAGGTAATTCAGTTGGACTTCATCCATATGGAGCGATGCAATAACTTAAAATATGTTTTAGTTGTGGTTTGCGCATTCTCCCAATGGATCGAAGCTTATCCTCTCAAAGACAACACTGCCTTGTCCACAGCGAAAGTCCTACTGAAGGAATACTTTCCTCGGTATGGAATGCCACGGATTGTATGGTCTGATAACGGAAGTGAGTTTGTGGGGAGTGTAATGAAGAGTGTGTGTAAGGGCCTTGGAATTACACAAAAATTCCATAGGGCAAACCATCCCCAGTCAGCAGGTTTGGTTGAGGGGTATAATGGTACTCTAAAACAAAAACTCGCAAAGATTCAGGCTACGACTGGTCTCTCGTGGCCTGACGCTTTGCCTTTGGCTCTTCTGTCAACTAGGGCGACTGTACACTCTCGAGTAGGGCTCAGCCCATATGAGATTGTGTTCGGCCGTCCTTCGAATATTTGGGGGGTTCCTAGACCCAGTGCATTCACCGATCTTGAATATCCAATGCTGATTGATTACCTTTATGATCTGACTGCTAAACTGAGGTTAATTCATCAACAGGTCTTTGAAGCACTGCCGGCGCAGACGGAGGGTCCAGGCCACCAGCTCCAACCCGGAGACTGGGTGGTTACGAGGAACTTCGGCCGAAAGCGAAACCTTGAGCCGAGGTTCATTGGACCTTTCCAAGTGCTCCTTGCCACGAGAACTGCTGTCCGTTTGGAGGGCCGCAAGCACTGGGTGCACGCCACCCACACCAAAAAGGTACCGATACCTTTACCAGCGGACTCGTGGGTGAGGACAGGCATCGCCGCATCTGAAACCGAGGTTTTGCCGAACTTTGTGCCGTTTAGTGACGCTCAGCCTGTGGGAGATACTTCAGTGCAGCCAGACAACACTGTTGAACCATTGTCATTGGAGAGTTCAAGATCTGAACTATCGTCTGACCGACAGGACTCTGTTTCATCATCCGACCAATTGTTTGAAGAGCAGACTCGTCCTGGAAGAAGCAGATATTTTCTTCGTTCCAATGCTGGAGACTAATAAAAATTATTTTTGCTTTTTCCTTTTGAAATCCACGTTACCCCATTATCACTCTGAACATTTTGAATAACTGTGGTTTTCTGTTTGAATTTTGAGTTCTTTTCCACATATGTGTGTTTGTTTCCACAGCTAGGAGATTTTGTATATATTGTTTAATTAAAAGAACCTAACATCCGGGTAGACCGTAGGGCCGTGCGGGTACTTCCTTCTGTTTAGTAGGTCCTGACACTAGGTCGGAGACCGTCGATTCCTAGGAACTCCTGGGGATTGACTATTGCTACACAGAATGAAGTGCGTCAAGAACGTTGCGGACGGTTTTAGAGGATGGCTTTCTCAAAGTTGTCGGAAGTGGAGAAGACTCAAGCACAAAGATTCGAGTTGCATAGGATTGTACGTACTAAATGCTTTATGTTTCAGGTGTTCCTACTGTTCCTAACTGTTTCCTCATTACTGTTGGGTGGAGTGTATTATGCGATACAGTCACTATTGCCTTCTGCTTCACCTACCCCTTCTTCTGAACCTAAACCTACTTCCACTGCTTCTCCTCATTCCTTCCATATCTTACCCCAACACGAGCAGGTTAGACGTGCGGAATTCATGAACAATTCCTTCGTTCAGCTCCTTCATCAGCATCAGTTGGTGATGAACACCACCAACTGTTGGGTGTGTGGGCTAATGCCACATACCACCGATAGGGGAATTCCGTACTTGGTTCTTCCTTACAGTTCCCAGGGTTCAGCTCGAGCATTCCAAACAATGTTTCGTAGCGCACTAGATTCTTACCCCCATCGAGAGCCACGCACTGCAGATCATGGTCCTGGCCCGTACCACAAGCCTTTGGCAAGAGCGATTTGCCGATTTAGATAGGGATATCTTCGACGCATCGCTTATCCCAGAGGAAGAGGTGCGAGCATACAGAGATCTGAGTGAGGCTGAGTATAGTATGTCAGTGGGTGATCGGCAGCTTAAAAGCTCGTCTCCGATCTGGATCGTACCCCATCTTGGTAATTTCTGTCTGAAAGGTCTTGGCCGAAGTCCGCGAGCTCAGCTCGGGAGGAGTGCCTGTACTGACACGTATGTTTTACCGATGCTCTCTTCCCCGATTCTTCTGACTGCCAAGGGTACTTATTTTGTCTGTTACAACCGCGCATATACATGGTTGCCTCATGACTTCTCAGGCACATGTTATATTGCGAACTTGTTGCCGCCGACCTTTACTGTTGGGTCGGATTATCACAAGACCAGAGTTGTGAGAGGCGTGATTAGCGAAGAGGACACTGCCGGTCAAGAAGCAGGAGACTTCTTTAAGGGTTTCTTGCCGTTTTGGGGACCTATGATCAATAGTAGGAACCTGAGACAGTTGACTCGAGTGGTGGAATCGACCGCTAATATCACCGCAAGTGTCCTTGGCAACATTACAGCACAGCTTCAGGCGGACAGGCTTATGACGTTACAAAATCGTATGGTTTTAGACGTCGTCCTTGCAGATAGAGGTGGAGTATGTAAGGTGATCCATTCGAGTTGCTGCATTTTCATTCCAGACAACGCTCCAACTGTCTATCAAGCCATCTCGAAGTTGCATAAAATCTCTGAGTCCATACACGTGGACGTAGGGGATTGGACGCTACTAGGGTGGTTTTGGGGCCTGATGTCGACGTGGGGTTGGAAAATTCTGATGGTCATCGGGGTTGTTGTAGCATTTCTGTTCACGTGTTGTCTTTGTGTGCAGTGTGGTCCTGCCTTATGTGGCCTCTGTGCTACGACGTGTATAAGACGGCCACCTGTTACCAAGGACGCACTGATGGATAGAATGATGTTACAGCAACATCTGGATGGTCTGATGAATATCGAAATCGATTCTGATATCGACTAGTACTTGCCTACGTGAGGGCAAAAGGAGCGTCTGAGGTTCCGTGACAATTGTAAGTGGTGTTTTCGACTCGCCCGAATATGGTCGAGTCTGGTATCTATGAACCGCAAATGACGAGTTTAGTGGGTGTACGCGTTTTCGCTGTGCTAGCCTAAACCGTTCGTCTGTTTCGTGGGTTTCTTCATCTGAACCCACGGGTTCCATTTTAGATACGGCATCCATTTTGTTTCTTGCCCTCAAGTAGCCAGCGAACGGACACTGTCCGCTTCGTGACCCTGGGATTCCCAAACTCTTGCGGAAGACATGTGTTCCTTTGAGAGTGTCTTTATGATAAGGGGGATGACACTGTAAGGCAGATGGCCCCGCTCGAGGCAAATCTTGCCGTCCCGGTCTATTGTCTCAGTTGTGCATTCATTAGGCACGTCTCCTTTGATCCCTGCAATCGTGTTTCCTGATACCACCCCCTTTACACTCTTTTCGATCTGTTCGCTATCCTCGTCTTCCTCTGCACCTGTTTCTGACTCTTCCTTGATTCGTTTACAGCCGAACAGAATGCACTAATGGTGGGAAGATGTACTTTTACAGTTGGGAACCGACAAATGCTACTGTAATTATGTTCCGGGCCCTGAATACATGAAAGCGACCCCCTATGAAATTTATTGTGGGAACCAGGTTGTAACCTTTTGTTTGCTGTGTTATCTTATGACGAAAAACTGTATAAAAGGAGCGATCCACAGATACGATTTGAAGCAGTCTCCATGAACATACATGTTATGTACTTCTCGTGACTTCTGTGTTCCCTGCAGTAAATAAACCTCGAATCTTTGACGCTGAAGGAAGTGTCCCGTGTCTCTGTCATTTGTACGCCGGAACAGGTAACCCACGAAGGTTTCAGGTGTTATCCCTGGCACCGCTGGGTCTTAGAAAAACCCAGTCCTTTACAGTGGGGGCTTCGAGGTGAGTCCAGCGGGGAGGGGACACCAGAGGGCAGTGGGGGCTTGGAGGTGAGTCCAGGAGGGAGGGGACACCAGAGGGCAGTGGGGGCTTCGAGGTGAGTCCAGGGGGGAGGGGCGAGGGGACACCAGATGGCAGTGGGGGCTTCGAGGTGAGTCCAGGGAGGAGGGGACACCAGAGGGCAGTGGGGCTTCGAGGTGAGTCCAGGGGCGAGGGACACCAGAGGGCAGTGGGGGCTTCGAGGTGAGTCCAGGGGGAGGGGACTCCTGAGGGCAGTGGGGGCTTCGAGGTGAGTCCCGGGGGGAGGGGACACCAGAGGGCAGTGGGGGCTTCAGGTGAGTCCAGGGGGGAGGGGACACTAGAGGGCAGTGGGGCTTCGAGGTGAGTCCAGGGGGGAGGGGACACCAGAGGGCAGTGGGGGCTTCGAGGTGAGTCCAGGGAGGAGGGGACACCAGAGGGCAGTTGGGGCTTCAAGGTGAGTCCAGGGAGCTGAGTCCAGGGGAGGGGACACCAGAGGGCAGTTGGGGCTTCGAGGTGAGTCCAAGGGGGAGGGGACACCAGAGGGCAGTGGGGCTTCGAGATGAGTCCAGGTGAGAGGGGACACCAGATGGCAGTGGGGGCTTCGAGGTGAGTCCAGGGAGGAGGGGACACCAGAGGGCAGTGGGGCTTCGAGGTGAGTCCAGGGGCGAGGGACACCAGAGGGCAGTGGGGGCTTCGAGGTGAGTCCAGGGGGAGGGGACTCCTGAGGGCAGTGGGGGCTTCGAGGTGAGTCCCGGGGGGAGGGGACACCAGAGGGCAGTGGGGGCTTCAGGTGAGTCCAGGGGGGAGGGGACACCAGAGGGCAGTGGGGGCTTCGAGGTGAGTCCCGGGGGGAGGGGACACCAGAGGGCAGTGGGGGCTTCGAGGTGAGTCCAGGGGGGAGGGGACACCAGAGGGCAGTGGGGGCTTCGAGGTGAGTCCAGGGAGGTGAGTCCAGGGGGGAGGGGACACCAGAGGGCAGTGGGGGCTTCGAGGTGAGTCCAGGGGGTGGGGGCACCAGAGGGCA
Source organism: Lissotriton vulgaris (assembly GCF_964263255.1). Lineage (NCBI taxonomy): Eukaryota > Metazoa > Chordata > Amphibia > Caudata > Salamandridae > Lissotriton > Lissotriton vulgaris. Next base: position 34,223 of record NW_028245350.1, read on the forward strand.
GTGGGGGCTTCGAGGTGAGTCCAGGGGGAGGGGACACCAGAGGGCAGTGGGGGCTTTGAGATAAGTCCAGGGGGGAGGGGACACCAGAGGGCAGTGGGGGCTTCGAGGTGAGTCCAGGGGGGAGGGACACCAGAGGGCAGTGGGTGCTTCGAGGTGAGTCCAGGGGGGAGGGGACACCAGAGGGCAATGGGGGCTTCGAGGTGAGTCCCGGGGGGAGGAGACACCAGAGGGCAGTGGGGGCTTCGAGGTGAGTTCAGGGGGGAGGGGACACCAGAGGGCAGTGGGGGCTTCGAGGTGAGTCCAGAGGGGAGGGGACACCAGAGGGCAGTGGGGCTTCGAGGTGAGTCCAGGGGGGAGGGGACACCAGAGGGCAGAGGGGGCTTCAAGGTGAGTACCGGGAGGATGGGACACCAGAGGGCAGTGGGGGCTTTGAGGTGAGTCCAGGGGGGAGGGGATACCAGAGGGCAGTGGGGGCTTCGAGGTGAGTCCAGGGGGAGGGGACACCAGAGGGCAGTGGGGGCTTCAAGGTGAGTCCAGGGGGAGGGGACACCAGAGGGCAGTGGGGGCTTTGAGATGAGTCCAGGTGGAAGGGGACACTAGAGGGCAGTGGGGGCTTCGAGGTGAGTCCAGAGGGGAGGGGACACCAGAGGGCAGTGGGGCTTCGAGGTAAGTCCAGGAGGGAGGGGACATCAGAGGGCAGTGGGGTCTTCCAGGTGAGTCCAGGGGGGAGGGGACACCAGAGGGCAGTGGGGGCTTCGAGGTGAGTCCATGGGGGAGGGGATACCAGAGGGCAGTGGGGCTTCGAGGTGAGTCCAGGGGGGAGGGGACACCGGAGGGCAGTGGGGGCTTCGAGGTGAGTCCAGGGGGGAGGGGACACTAGAGGGCAGTGGGGGCTTCGAGGTGAGTCCAGGGGGGAGGGGACACCAGAGGGCAGTGGGGCTTCGAGGTGAGTCCAGGGGGGAGGGGACACCAGAGGGCAGTAGGGGCTCCGAGGTGAGTTCAGGAGGGAGGGGACACCAGAGGGCAGGGGGGGCTTCGAGGTGAGTCCAGGGGGAGGGGCGAGGGGGCACCAGATGGCAGTGGGGGCTTTGAGGTGAGTCCAGGGAGGAGGGGACACCAGAGGGCAGTGGGGGCTTGGAGGTGAGTCCAGGGGGGAGGGGACACCAGAGGGCAGTGGGGGCTTGGAGGTGAGTCCAGGGGGGAGGGGACACCAGAGGGCAATGGGGGCTTCGAGGTGAGTCCAGGGGGGAGGGGACACCAGAGGGCAGTGGGGACTTCGAGGTGAGTCCAGGGGGGAGGGGACACCAGAGGGCAGTGGGGGCTTCGAGGGGGAGGGGACACCAGAGGGCAGTGGGGCATCGAGGTGAGTCCAGGGGGGAGGGGACACCAGAGGGCAGTGGGGGCTTCGAGGTGAGTCCCGGGGGGAGGGGACACCAGAGGGCAGTGGGGCTTCAAGGTGAGTCCAGGTAGAGGGGACACCAGAGAGCATTGGGGCTTTGAAGTGAGTCCAGGGGTCATATTATTGCCTCCATGCACTCAGAGGCAGAGGGGCTCTTGATTGTTGTTCAGACTGGCGGTTTTTCTATGCTGGGTGTCATGCAGCAGATCTTTGGTGATAAGAGCTTTAGATCTCAGAGGTATGTTCGTCTGAAGGGAGGTCTGTCCACATTTCTGGACAGAATATCACCTCTTCTGATTGATTCATATTTAGGTTTTCCTAATGACTCTAAATGTTGCACAATGTCATGAAAGCGTACGAGCTTTGCTCAGTGGGACTCAAGCCAGATGCTGAAGGCCATTTGTTGATTGCCAAAAGCCGTTTGGTCCTGTCAGATCAGCTGATCTGGTCCGATGGGTTGGGCATTTTATGGCAGAAGACTGGGGAGACGTGAGTACATTTGGGCACACTCAGTCAGGGGCTCAGTGCTGTCCAAAACATTTTTATTAGGCTCTAGCTTGGAGAGTATTATGAGGGTACAGATATGCTAATCTGATTCTACTATCAAGACATTTTATTATAAGCCAATGTGGCATCTGTGCTCGTTGACAAGCTTTAAACAAGCATAATCTCAGCCTCTGGTCCTGAACTAGAATAAAAACAATTATAGCTTTTTCTTTAGGAATTTTCAATTCTATTAAGGGCACGGGGTAAAGGCTATCCCACTGTTAGTCATCGTGTGCATTTGATGTTGATCCAGCGCTCCTAATGAAAAACTGCCTCGCTTACGCAATCATCTACCTCAATACTCTCCATGTATCAAACAACAGATATGAAGGACCATGTCACCAAAGAGACAATTTATGAGCGACTGAATCATGTGGCCTAATTAATAAACTATTCACAAAATAATTGCATTCATATATACATTATTAATTAAAGCACCATGGCGAATGAACCAACTGATGGTAACTATTTATGAATAAACAAGACCAGCTTGTCGTTTCAAACTATTTTTATTAACTTTATTATTCAAGAAAAGAAAGAGCAATCATTTTAGAATCTTTATTTCAAGTCCAAATAAGAAAGCTGCATTTTATTTTATTAGACCAACATTATTAAAGCAATATTCAGAATTATGAATTATTTGCAAAAGCAGTTTCCATTCCCTAAATCTGACCCTTCCTGTCTAAAACTCTCTACACCTGAAAAGGAAATAAATAATTTGATCTCTGCTTTCCTTACGTATGTCACGTCATCCGGGGATCAGCAAGAAGAGCGACAGATTTGATACCTTTTTCCCTAGCTAAACTTTAAATGTATTTCTTTCTAACGTTTCTAGGCTTCCCATTGGCTGTCCTGTGTCAGCCCACAATCAGGTCACCTCCGTTTCTTGACCATGTCCAGGCTTCACATTGTCTTTTCAGATTCACGCGACTCAGTTTCCTCAAAATGTTACTTTTACTAGGTTCAAAACGTCTGACTTCCTAATCTCTGCAGACTCTCGATGTTCCGATCTTGTCCATTTCCTTCGGAGCACATTTTACTTTGCAAAGCTATTTGTCCATTCAGAATATTAACGATCATGCAGCACAATTCCATCTGCACGAATTCATAAGCGTCTTTCTGGACAGGCCTTCACGTCTGCATTTTCATACCCATCTTTTAGGCCTCACTTTGGAAACTATTATTTAAACAAACACAAGACATCAATTAATTAAAGAATTGAAACCCATTCTGTTACCCACCCCCTTTACTAATTAACCATGTTAATTATGTTACCTAGCATGAAGCACAATCAAGCAGCATTATACATTACCTATAGGAACCACACAAACTCCTTTTTGCTTGAACCACAAAAAGACATTACATAAGCACATACCATCAGTCTGACAGCCACATTTAATACTGACAAAGACAATAGACAAGGTTAGTTAAATATTTTCTCTGCAAACTGCAACACATAAGCACCATGATTAGTCCTGCGTGTTTGTGTAAATGAACCTTTAAACTAAGTTGATTAATTTCTCACACCACAAACTCATTAGCATGATTATTTATTATGGGTAATTAACTTCACAAGCTTGAATAAAATTTTGTTCTTCATCTTGCTCCATCAATATGAATTAGGGCCTCATTTCCATGTTGGCAGCATGTCCAATGTGGATGCTGGACATGTAGTAATTGTTTTACTGTTTCTTACCACCAGAAGGAACAATAAATATATTATAATGCTCCGCTCACCATGGGAGAAGACTCCCATGGCGAAAGGAGCATTATATTTTTTGTTTACAAAAAGAAAATCCAGTTTCAGGATTAACGTTTTGCAAATAAAAAACAATTGCTCCATGCTACAGGGCTGCGTCCTGCTAGCACAGCCCCATAGAATAGAGTAATACACATTGTCAGGAACTGCCGTCATGTTTTGATAAATTACTGCCTGCTTGGTGGCCATTTATAAATTAGGCAGACGGCCTCTCCACCATGGGGATAGAGTAATTTACTTTTGTCCCATGACGGAACTACATACCATCCACCCAATAATAAATCAAGCTCTTAATATTATATTCTAGGATTGTGCCGGGTTTGAATATGTTCATTCGATGTCCTTATTTGAATGTTCTGTTTTTGGTTGGACGTTACCTTGTTTGAAGTTGTTTCATGTACTGAGCAGAAGTAAAGGCCGTTCTAGAAAGCTGCACAGCCATGTGAGCATTGCACCATTAATAGGTTGTATCCTGTGGTTCTTCTGGAGTTGCTGTCTTTGGTGACAAAGTTTTCTCTTCCATGACCACCTGAAGTGGGAAGTATGACGTTAGCACGCATACTATTACCACGCATACCTTTACAACGCGGTATTTACAACGAATACCGTTACAACGCATAGCGCTTTGAGGTGCTGGATAGTGGTAAGTATAATTTTATATTCCAACTCCAGTCCCCGTGGACACTAGGGAAGATGTTGGATATATAATTAAACTTATTCCCTATCCTAGAGCGCCCCCCAGCGCAAGCGTTGTAATGGTATGCGTGGTAATGCCTGCATTGTAATGGTAGTGCGTGGTAAAATATGCGTGCTAAAGGTTGTATACCCCTGAAGGGTTTTACGCTATAGTGGAATTCTGTATCGTAACATCCATAGTGGAGTTAAAGTGACTTTTTGTTCTTCTGGATGTGAAGTTCCAAGTTGTTGGTCTTTTGTTGGATTGAGCAAAGAAAGAGGCGTAGTTTGGTGTCTCTGGTTGATAAAGGGACATGTATGTGCTGATTAGTCACTGAATTGATGGGAAATTTAGTTTTTGGTGTTTGACTGTTCTTGATGGCCGCAGCGAATACTGCCGCAAAGAGTGAAAAGCACAATCTTCACCTCCATGCTGTTATTAAAATTGATTGTTCTTGACGCAAAACCTGCTAAACCTTTTATCCTTTTAAATCTTCTATCGCGTTGTACACCCCAGCGCACGTGAACAGTATCTAGCTCACAGAAAGCCCTTTAAATGTTCAATTATGGCATCCACTCGAGTGAGCGTGAACAGCTTGATGTGTAAGATGCATGTATGATGCCTCTCCATCTCTAGGATTCTCTGAGGCCACATGTCATGTGTTGCTATGTACTGCAGGAGAGGGAATGCTTTATAACATTCTTCAGCCTGGCTCATGAAGCAGCAGGGTTAACACCCTCATCGCACAGGTACTATCAAAGGTTCACATGCTCTTCTCTCTTAATGCTGGTAAGTGAGATTTGACACCTCACACCTGAAATATTGAATGTGGTGCCAGTATATTCTAGGGAATCTTCCTTTGCAACACTGCTTTAGCTCATTATACATCTGGTACTTGTCCTTCCTACTGATACAGCTGTGTGGACTCTGGCCGTGAACCAAAGATTATCTGCCACTGCCATCAACTTGTGACCACTTATGTAGCACCAAGATATGCAGTGTATTATCACCTCTCCATCACCAGACACTGACTTCAAACATCCATCACCAACATTCTAACCCATCGTGCACACACCACAGTAGCATAGGCAGGTCGCAGGTTTAGCCACGCCTAGTGAACACCACAAGGTCTCTGTCTCCTTCCTTTAGAATGTGCATTGAAGATAGACTGTGGAGCTTGGCCTTTGGAGTCAAGAACTGAGCGGAGCAGCTCAGGGTGTGGACTCAGCACATGATGGGAGACAGTAACTTGCTTACCTTCCAACTCACTCGGTGCCGCCGTGTGTCACACAATATTGGCTGAGCAAGTGATATCACACGGTTCGCACACAATTAGCTGGAATGGAGTAGAGAGCAGGTTTCCAGTGAATTATTTGGAGGTTCTGTGACGCTGATGTCCATGTCAGTGTGAAACTTCCTGGGACAGCGGCGGCTGCCTCAGAAACTTTGATTTTTGTGTTGGGGGTGGAGGGGTGAATTTAAAGTGCCTCGGGTTGTGCTCTGCGCAAAGCCCTGTCATCTTCAAGGACCTGCCCCCCACCGCACATCCTGAAAAATTGGCATATGTTCGCAGGTCTCAGCCTGTGACCCCTCTAATGCTGCTGAGCACCCTCAAACCTTTGGAGTTTCATAGATCTGGGGTGGAGCACCAGTGGTATTCCATCTTAAATGTTCCAAAGTGCTCCCATATATGCAAAGTTAAAGCACATTCTATGTTGGGACCAGATGCTTCTGATAATGCATTTCTCTCTCTGTTTTATTAGCTCAGCAGCTCATCAGCAACATTGAACTATAAAACACATTCTGGGACTACCTGTTCCATGGGACCCAAGCCTAAAGAAAGCAGTCACTTGTAACAGCTCCTCCTTTCTAGCAAAACAGACTACCAGGAAAAGTTCCTTCTGTTTTTTTGTTGCTCAGCTGCCGGATAATGGGTTTTTCATATATGGGTATTACAGGGAAACAATGTGCATGGTTTGTGACTGCTCTGCTACTTTCAATTATATATGTCAAGTCATCCCCTGGGGTGTTTGTCATTATTCTCGTTAAATAGTTTTCCCCACTGAGTTCTTGGTGTTTCATCAGCCCGGCCTCCCACCCCCTGTGACAGCTGTGTTTGGCAGTTGTGGGTCAGGAAGTGCACACACGGTGACTGCACCCTTGCAAAAGCTTGAACTGTTCGCTCCCCGGGGGAGTTTTAGTGCTGCATGCCCCAGTCAGTAATCCGCGTCGCGCAGTGACGGATGTGCGCTTCTAGAGGGTGCTTGAGTTAGAATGCACAGCTTTGCAGCTCACAAGCACCCAGCACTCTTTCCTCTCATAGATTGGCAGCGTATCAGGAGAGCGTACGTGTAATTTCAAAGCTGCATTACTTACCTTTTTTTCCTCCTGAAAGCTGACATTTATGCATGAGGTAGGGATGTATTGTGGGGAGTACATTAGGTGCTCATCAGCATAGCATGATTTGTCCCATGTATCCAAGCGTGTTTTTGGGATACGTGCAGTAATGTAAGGAAAACAGTGGTGAGTGAAAATTGGCTTGAGGGCAATTACCCTCGTACATTCCAAGTAGCCATTCCTAATGCCAGGGTCAATATTTACAATTACACCTGCGCACCATGACAGATGATGGGAGTGTGGGGGTTGGATTGTCCAGGACAGCCTTAACCTCTTGGTTTTCGGGGCTTGTTTCATCTGTGAAATCACCATCAGGGACCTGCACTGTACAGGAGTCCTGAGAAGGTCTCTTTGGAAACCTTGTACTGTCTTCAGCATGTTGAGGGACGGAGACTCATGCTCGATTCTTCTACAGATGGACAACGTATCAGTGGTCCGGTACATAAATCGTCTAGCCGGACCAGGTCGAAGATCCTAGCAGACTTGGCCAGACAATGCTGCTAATTCTGCTTGGAGAGGAAAGCCTCAGTGACATTGGAGCCTCTCCCATTGAGACTCCATGTAATCACAGACTGAAACGTAAAAAAATTCAGTTCCTGGTAACTCAGCCCCTCTCCAGGTGGAGACCATGCCTCATAGGCCTATTATCATCAAGACTGGATCACCTGTTGCTCGGTTTTTATGCTGCTAACCAGACCCTTTAGCAGAGGCGACTGATGTGTTCTTTCAGGACTAGAGGCAGGCACTCAATTATGCATGTCCCCTGTTGTCCATGATCGTGAAGCTTATGGCACAGGTAAGGAGACAGAAGGTGAACCTGCTGTTATGGACACTGGTTCGGATATTGCAAGCTTGGTTTCCAGTTCTTCTTGAACTTTCTTTGGATTTTCCAATCCGTGTTCCCCAGACTCAAAACATTCTTAGGGATGTTCATGGAAACTGCCACCTCTTGATAGAGAAGGTCAATCTCCACTTCATAGGAAGGAAGGTTACGTGGGATGTATCCTCTGGTATGTAGACTTCTCAGAGAAATCAGACTTTTAATTCCTCCCATACCTCGATATTCACAATTCTAGGACATGAATGTGGTTCTGCACTTCTTGGAATCTTGGCAGGACAACCAATTTCTTTCCAGAAAGGAATTGTTGAGTAAAATAGCTAGTTTGTCATGTCTTTTATTAGGTAAACAGGTCTCTGATGTCAGAGCCATGGAAATTTCTTTCAGAGTGTACACACTGGAAGGAGTTACTTTCACAGTGTCCAGAAATTCCAAATCTCACACTAGGATAGTTGAATATCTGGCATTGCCAGACAATCTTAAATTGTGCGTAGTAAGTTGTTTACGCGGTTATGAAACTATAACAGTGGAGGTGAGACTCCCTGGGACAAAACAGCTGCTCACTGCAATCAAGAAACCATTCAAGCCGGTTTCCCCAGCAACCAGTGCACACTGTTTTTGGTGGATTATGACCAAGGATGGAATCCGTGTCTCCATCTTTTGGTTGCACTCGGTGAGGGGTTCGATGGCATCAAAGGCCTATACCTTGGGTATCCGTCTTGAGTATAGTATTAGGGCGGCAGCCTGGTCCTTAGACTCCACCTTTTAAGAAATTCTGCTTCAAACCAGTGACGGGGGTGGCATCACTGGTGGTAAATAAGCATTAAACTTGCATAATCAGAGTCTACGGTACTAACAAGGAATGTAATATGTCCGAGCTATCATGAAAGAAAATTAAACTCTATTAATGTCACGGAGGCGAGGGTTTTCCCACCCTACGTACAACTAATACTGTACCCACTCAAGAAGGAGAATGAAAGCTCATTGAGGATGGGTAAACATCTTTTGTATTGAGCTATCTATATATATCTATATATATTTAATCACCAATTTCGTCCAGACACGGAGGGCGCGCTTCTCACAGCTGGTGCAAGCGGTGGGGACGGACCTTCCCCGAATTCAATTATCCACCAAACAATACGCTCGCACTCTCCCAGATAGGTTATTTCATTAAAGGTTTATTTTCAAGGCTTCTGCCATCGACAGCTCTCTCCACACCTACGCGTTTCGACTGGAAGGTCTTGGTCACAGTGTAAAATATTTGTCCTACCTTCATTTCTTCATTTTATACCAGGAATACCTATTAGCATGTTATGATGCATTATGGGTCTGGTTGTTCAGAACATTCCATTTACATGGTATTCTCTTATAACTGTATTAAAGGTACATAAATACATTGTATGATGTTATCTTGGAGGCTTGCCTGTATATACATGTGTAATCATCATTTACCATATAATTTCTCCATATATTTTTTTTATATTATATTATATCAATGTTCTGGTTGTTACTATAGGAAAGTCCTGTCCAACTGCCACTGGTTTTCTGCCTTGTGGCGAGTATTAGTTCATGTTCCTTGGCGCAGTGTCCATTCATTAACTCAACCAGATTGTATCTGGATTCTTATATATCTATACTACTATTATAAAGAGAGAACTTGCACCTTTTGGCCAGGTAAACTCGGGAACCACAGTACCAATCACAACACCCAATACAGCGTTGGAAAGGGCGGTTGCAGCAGAAGGACATAGGCTATGCAGACGGCCACCATATACATTTAAAAAGTAAAAGAACCGTGCCAGCAAAGTAGTCCCTTGTGGGCGTGTCTGTGTTGTGCTATGGGCTTGTCCCGGGGGGCGTGACAAATGCTGGGGCGTGTGGTACGTTCTGCCCTACGGGCTGGACTGTTCCCATGAGGCTCAGGGTCAAGGCTGATTTGCATATGGCCATGTCTGAACTGGGGTGGTGTGGAGTGCAAAGAAACAATGGATTTAGGCTCAGATCTCTGTACTCGGGTGAATGTATGACATTGTTCTGCATTCTGTCTATCAACTGTTGTTTTTGCATTTGTCACCACGAGAGGGATGCGTATGCTCAGACGTGAGTCCCATGCTCTCCACACCACTGGAGAAAGCCATTCAGGCTGAAAACGGCTGATAGTCTGAAATCAGTTCTAGGATGCTTGAGTCATGTCCAGGAAAGACATGGTTTGGCAGTATGGCCTGGAATGTTCCCATAGGGCACAGGGTCAAGGCTGAGGTGGTGTGGAGTGCAAAACAAATTATGGATTTAGGCCCAGATTTCTGTATTGGGGTGTACATATGACATTGTTCTGCATTTTGTCCATCAAATGTTGTTTTTACATTCTGCTCTTCATGCCATGTCTCATATTGTGTCATATCGCGTGCGGCCGCGCTGTGTCAAATATTTCATTGGTTTTTCTTCCCAGGTCTGTACATTCCAGCTCCGGGTGTCCACCCTGCTCCCTTTAAATACCCCTGCACCCCATAATCAAAACCCACCCTTACTCCTTAAAATACCCCAACACCCTTAAACACTAACCCATCTTAACCCTATAAATATACCCTGTACCCCAAAACCCAAACCTATACCTAAATCCTAAAAATACCCCTGTACCCCAAAAATCAAACCTACCCCTGAACCCTAAAATACTCCTGTACCCCAAAACACAAACCTAGCCCTGAACCCTTAAAATACCCCTGTACCCCAAAACCCAAACCTACCCCTGAACCCTAAAAATACCCCTGTATCCCAAAACCCAAACCTAGCCCTGAACCCTTAAAATACCCCTGTACCCCAAAACCCCAAACTACCCCTGAACCCTAAAAATACCCCTATACCCCAAAACCCAAACCTAGCCCTGAACCCTAAAAATACGCCTGTACCCCAAAACCCATACCTATCCCTAAACACTAAAACTACCCCTGTACCCCATAACCCAAAACTATATCTGAACCCTTAAAATACTCAAACACCCCAAAGTATATACCTCAGTACCCCAAAACATATACCCCTTTACCCATACTTACCTTATCCAAACATTAAAAAAAACATGCTTTTACCATTCATGCCTTTACAACGAATTTCGTTGTAAATGTATGCGTGGTAAAAGCATATAAAATGTAATGCCATGCGTTATAATGGCATTGCGGAGCCATGGTACTTTCATAATGAAAGTATGCGGAGTGATGGTCTGCGGAAAGAAAGTTGCGGAATAATGGGTGTTTACCCTCCCCCAGTAAGTACATTGGTGGCACGGCACACATCTACAGCAACATACTCATATTTTTTCACCACCGATTTGAAAAATGCACAGGTCTCTCTCATTGATGGCCAGCACCGACATACACTTTTAGACACACCTCCCTCCACAAGTTCTAGAATTGCGAACTTTAGAGCTGGGGAGCTACGTTCGAATCTCAGCAACAGGTCAACATCCTGTGATTCCAGGCAAATTGCTTTGTCTCCCCGTGCCTACCGCAAATTAATGTGTTCTTCTGTAATGTAAATTGTGCTCATGCCATGTTGTTGAGTTCGCGCTATATAATATTGCAAGGAAAAATAAAGTAGGGAAACTCGAGTGCACACACTACTGAATGCGCACTCTTAAGTGCATCAGCAGTGCACTGTGAATCTGAGCGTTTCACAGGCCTGTCGCAGATAAGAAATGCTATCAAAATGAAATCCTACAAAACGATATACTACTGCCCGGCAGCAATTTATACCCGGACAACGTCGGGACGGGCTGCTAGTATATATATATATATATATATATATATATATATATATATATATATATATATATATATATATATATATATATATATATATATATATATACATAATTAATTAGACCTGGCACCATTGGCGTGTATCTCCCTTCCCTTCCATTTTCCACTGTTATCTCCTCTGTTGTTGCTGGTATTAGATGCTCCGGGCGCTGTGCCACTGCCACAGCGCAAATGCTCCCTGTGTAAATATGACTGTGAATTGGTATATCCCTGATTGGCTTATTTGGGTTACTTGTTAGCAAATTTTCAGCGGTGCCAGAACGCTTTCCCCCGAACAGGAAATAACATTTTAACACTCACAACAGCAGTGGGGTCCACTTAGCTAAAGGAACTGTGAAGGTCGGTTTGGCTTCCATGAGGACTACTAGAACCATAATGCCATGGCCCATGAGGGCGTGACCTTTAAATTGAATAAATTACATGATCCAAACAGTCCGCTTCCTGTGTGTGTGTGCCGCCAGTGAACAAGAGCAGAGATTGCTCGAAACACGTATGGCTTCATGTGGAGAGCGGAAGGCATGCTGAGAAACCTGCCGCCAGTAGCATTGTGTGCATCATCCCTTCGCGAGCGGCATCTTCATAGGGTCAACCTGTGTTTTGGATGATATGTAGTTAGACCTGGCACCATTGGCGTGGGTCTCCCTTCCATTTTCCGCTGTTATCTCCTCTGCTTTTGTTGGTATTAGATGCTCTGGGTGCTATGCCACTGCCATTCAGTGGCACAGCGCAAATGCTCCCTGTATAAATATGACTGTCAATTGGTATATCCCTGTTTGGCTTATTTGGGTTACTTGTTAGTCCCTAGTAGTGTGGCCTGTGCGTGCCCAGGGCTGGTAACCCAAATGCTGCTGTTGGGCCTGCAGCGCTGGTTTGCGCCACCCACAGAATCCCAGAGATCATTGCATCGCACGTTTGCTGGTTTTTCGAAGGCTTGCTAACCCCGGAATATCGCATCGAGATCATCGCATCACGACATCGCAGTGCGGGCGCCATGCGTCCACCATTTTCATCGCATTGCCCCCGGATCGTCGCTCCCACTTGGAGCGCCATTTTTTTTCATTGCTCACGCAACAGACCCAGCGCATCATCCTCCCTTGCGGCAAGGATTCATTGCATCGCTGGTCTAGCGTGAAGAAGTCTGTCGCTTTGTTCCGCACGCATCCGCAGATCGGCGCATCATCCTCCCTTGCGGCCAGGATTCATCACGTCGCTGGCCTCGCATGAGGAAAATCATCGCTACAGCCCCATTGCGACCTTTTGTTTGTTTTGTTACGAAATCCAGGTACTTTGAAAGTAAAAGGGTCGCAGAGACCCCTGCTTTGCACTGAACCCTTAGTGGAACACTTTGAACTCTTTTTCCAGCTTTTCAAGAGTACCCCCATTTTTCCGTATTGTGTCTTTTTACCGTTATTGGTCTTGAGTTAAGTCTATATATAAAGATACTTATTTTTTATAACTACTTGTGTGGTGTCACTTTGTAGTGTCCTTCACTGTCTTACTGTGTATGATCATAAATGCTTTACACTCTGCCTCTGAGATAAGCCTAGCTGCTCGTGCTACGGTACCACAGGGTTGAGCACGGGTTATCAAAGGGTATAGCCCCCTTACTCTGACTTAGGAAGAAGGGTCCCTACTTGGACTGTGGCCAGCCACTGCCAATTAGAGACCCCCATTTCTAACATTGGTGGTCAGCGGTGGGATCTGGACTTGCATTTGTGATCGCATACAGTAATTATAGTGTACACTACTAGTGAGTGCAGACCATAACGCAACCACAGATATATTTTTTTTATTCTATTTTTGATTGATATCGCTAGTTATTTCTACAATGGGCAAGCCCAGATCCAATGCCTCGGAGGATCCCTCCTGGGAGGAAGAGAGAATAGACACCTACAATGCCAAGCAGCTCAAGTATTTTTGCAAAAGAGTCACAGTCCCTATCACAGGCCTCACTAAGAGGGAGGAGTTTTACAAAGCACCGAAAGCCTGGCTGGAAGCCAGGGATGCCCGTAAGAATGTGGAAGAGCCTAGGGAGGAGGGAGAGAATTCAGGAGAGCAGCCGGTGGAAGAAGTGGATTTGGTAGGTGGTAAACCGCCTTCCAGCCCGGGCACTAGTGTGTCCTCAAGGGGCCTGTCTCCAGAAGAGATGGAGGACAGGGAGAGAGAGAGGCGCCATAATATGGAGATGGCTAAGCTCAAGATGGAGGGTCAGAGGGACTTGGAGAACAAGAAGTTAGAGTTTGAGATAATGAAGATGAAATTTGAACATGAGAGAGTATTCAGGGAATTGGAGATTAAGGCAAGGAGTGTAGAGATCTCCCCCTCTGGTGGCAGCATACCTGTAGTGCATACTGAGAGTAGAGTGTATATACCCAAAGAAGTTAATAAGGATTTCCACAAAGGCGAAGATATTGGACAATGGTTTGCAGCATACAAATTAGCCATGGTGTCCCACTGGGTCCCTTAGCAGGATTGGTGAGCGGGGTTGTGGGGGCGCTTTGTTAGTGAGGGGAGGGATACCTTGTTGGACCTGCCCCAGGAAAGTAGAATGGTTTATGCCCACATGAAGGAAGCTTTGATGACCCACTATGATTTAACCCCTGAGATGTATAGGCAGAGGATTAGGACCTGCAAGAGGTTAGAGGGTACCACATGGGTTGAATATATGTCTTTTTTTGCAGAGCAATGGAGCGCTGGGTAAAAGGTAGCAAAGTAGAAACTTTTGAGCAACTGTATGATTTGATTGCATGGGAGCATTTATCTAGTAACTGTTTTCCTGAGCTACACCAGCACCTGATTGATTGCAAGCTAACTAACCCCAGGAAGCTTGCTGAGGAGGCGGATCGTTGGGTGAGCACCCGGGTTCGCAAGGGTCCAATGGGAGACTTCACCAAATGTGGGCAGGGTCCCCAGCAGAGATGAGGGGGTGACAGGGGTAAACCAAGAGAGTTTCCAAGAGCGCCCCAAAGTAATTCCCAAGGGAACAAAGCAGTGGTATCCCAGCCTCCCCAAGAGCAGAGGTCAGTGCCCCCGACAGGTAGGCCTGTTCAGAGGTGGCCCCTTACTTGTTATAAGTGTGGTCAAGCGGGCCTCCGGTATTTTGATCCCCAGTGTCCCCTGAGGGCCCACCCTGCACCAACCCGTGCACCACCCTGCCAGCTTGCTAGTGTAGCCCTGGGAGAGGAAGAGATGGGCGCCCCAGAAGGGTGGGACCCCGTAGAATTGACCCTTGTTTCATTAGGAGACTTTGATATGGTCCCTAAGCCTGCACTGCCTGAAAACACTAAGAAATACATGGAGTGGGTGACCATCAATGGCCATAGAGTGGAGGATCTGAGGGACACAGGAGCCAGTGTAACGGCTGTCAGCTCCCGGTTGGTGTCCAAAGAGCAGGTTGTCCCGCATGCATTCTACCCTGTATTGTCAGCAGACAACTCAGAGAGCCAATGTGAGGTGGCTCAGGTTCCCTTAGAGTGGGAGGGTGGTCTCAGGAACTCTTCAGGTGGCTGTAAGGCCCGCCATGCCTGTAGACTGTCTGTTGGGCAATGATTTAGAGAACTCCCCGTGGGCTACAGTGGAGAGGAGAGCTCATTTGCAAATGGGTCTGCCTGAATGGGTGTGTGCTACCACTAGGTCCATGGCAGCCAAGGAGGGTGTTGAGAAGGGTCCGGGACCTGAGAGTATGGCCCAGATCCCTGCCTTAGAGAGAAGGGGCAGGGGGCACGGGTAGCCAGCCCCCTTGGTTCCCACAGCCCGAGGGGGATGACCGGGAGCCTATCGGGGAGCAGAGTGCCAACCTGGGGGACCTGCCTGAGCTGACCCATTGGCAGCAGGAAGGAGGACCCACCAGGGAGGAATTTTGTGAACAGCGAAGAGTTTGCCTTTCTCAGGAGGGTATGCTGCAACAGGCTGCAGCCCAGGCAGCAGGTGATCAGTCGGGTTCACATCTGAACATCTGATATCGAGAATATCTAACAAAGGGAAACTATGATAGTAATACCATTTGGGGGTTACAAGGCAACCTAAACCGATAATAAGTACTCTCCTTTGTTTCTATCAAAATACAGTGTTAATTACCACTAAGGAAACCTTGAAAGAACTGTCCCTTTATAGCTGGAAGCAACGAACCTTTGTCCCTTTTCAATGTCTTAGAAGCTACATTTTTTAAACTCTAACTAACCCACTGACATTGCAGCAAGTGGCATATGATGAAGAGTCGCTGGACTCGAAACGTGTCATGCCTGTGAATTTTTCAATAAAAGAACATCTCAAGTAGTTCTGGTGTGGTCCGTACAACGTTGTAGGAAGCGCATGTTCCTTTTGGATTTACAGAGGTGTCTGACACACTTCATAACGGGCCCCAATCCGCAAGGAAGAGGCACTTCAAACTGTCAGGGTGATATATATATAAATATATATATATATATCCTTACTTCCGTGACTGGATAGCAGGTAGTTTTCCTTCGCCTCACAATCTGCAGACATGGACCAGCAAGTAAGTGCAATTAATTTATTTTCAATATGCCGCCATAACGTTTCGGCTTGTCCTATCTATATCTATCAAGCTCTGACCGAAACATTATAACTAGTGAAGAAATGACAAAGGAGAGGGGATTTTGCACAAATAAAGAGGAAGTGATTCGCCTTGTGCCTGTTTTACATGAAAAAGAGGGGCTGTTTTTTGTGAGCATGAGACTCATTGGATAATACGAAGAGAGAAATGCGTACTCCTTACAACTGTGTCCTTAATAGGATAGAAACCTTTCTGCACAATAGCTAAGAAATCTCAGCTCTTTCTATTAGGGTTCTGTTAAAAGGTCCTTTCCCCTTGATGATAAGCAGTTGCCTCCAAACATTCATAGTGTCATAGCCTCGTCATTCCCAGGACTTTCAGTCCTGCATCATCTCTGGTCGAGGACTGTATGCAACATTTCTCTAACATATTTACTTATCTTCCCCTTCTTCGCGCATATATACTCCTCGATCCTGATGTTATTCCTTCAGGACCTCTTCTCTAAGTCCTCCTGCTTTTCCTGAAATATTATATTAATTTTCCCCAACTAAGTTATGTGGCGGGTTTATTGCTGTAGCTGAGAGAATCTGTTTGTCGCCTCCTACAATGACTTCATCTTGTCATCCAACTCATCCGTGTCCCTTTGTATGTCAGCTTCACAGAAACTTTCAATTTATAATTCACTCTCACACTGTTGCACGAACTGTGTGACACAACAAAATTAAAACCTTAATGGAGGAGATTGATTCACGTACCTTCCCCCCTGGTAGAGACCACTTCAGCACCTCAAATTATTTGACACAAGGAATTCTCCACTTTCTTCCCTGAGACTTCTGCAACTTCCTTTTGGGGTGGCTAGATCTGGTAAGCTGAACAACATCAGTCCAGTAACAACCTTTAAACAACTGAATCACTAAGTTGGACCAGTACCTCTGCCATTAATCCCCACTTAGTTGTTAATTGTATTGTTCCTGCTGCTCTTAAAGACACCACAGCAAATCCCTTTCTCTGGAAGCCAGGAGCAGATTCCTTGTTTTTTTAAAAGTTATTACCGATATTGTTTCTTCCTTTTGCTCTTAGGTGGTGGAAAGGTTTGTAGCAAAACCACTTTCTCAAGGACACTAGGGCATGATTTCTGCCATTACATAATACAGAGACGGTGCCTTTACCGATTATGAATGAGCTGAAATGGGAGCAGGAACCAATGCTTTCTTCTCATTAGATCTCTCTGCTGCCTTCGCACAGTTGAGTACTCTCCTTGGTGAACCATGTTGAGGCTTTTGGCATCGGGTGCTAGGCCTTAAAGAGGTTCATATCATTCTTTACAGGCTGAACATGTATCTCCAGATTGGGCAACTTTTCGTCCAACACATTGCATGCAATTTCAGAGTGACTCGTGGGTCCTCAGTCTCGCCCCATTTGTTCACCAGCTATGTAATCCCGGTTGCTGAAGCTTTACTTGAGAAATGTGTTAGAGCATTTATGTATTCTAACGACACCCAGATCTTGCTGTCTCTAGACAGTTACTCTCCCCTCGCCTCACATTCCACCAAACAAAGCCTGTCTATAGCAGTGGCTGGGTTGCAATAAACTAAAGTGAAACGTAGCGAAGACAGAAGTTCTACTTATTAATTGTCATAATGACTTATGGCTTGATGCCTACTAGCCTTCGGAGGTGGGAACTATTCCACTGTTTGCTCAAAATGTGTAGAGCTTGAAAGTAAAGATCAACAGTTCTTTCTCGGTCTGGCAGGTTCTATCAGTTCTGACATTGTGCATGTATCATATTAAAAGCCTGAAAAAGATTGCCCCTTATTTGACACTAGAAAGCAGGCACCTTGCATCAGCTGCATAGATTGGGTCCAGTTTGGACTAGTCGAACATCCTCTACTGACAGTTTCCTACACTCCACAAGAATGCTTATTTTGATAGGCCAAAACAGGGCCAATGCCTCCTTCTCAGTAGTGGAATGTCTACATTCAGCCTCCGGCAAAGCCCTAGATACAAAGGCAATAATGACTTTCTTTCAGATCATGCCACTGTTTCAGTTCCACTCCTAGGCCCTTGTCTCTGGCGCCGTAACAACACAATGGATAATACGAAGAGAGAAATGCGTACTCCTTACATCTGTGTCCTTAATAGGATAGAAACCTTTCTGCACAATAGCTAAGAAATCTCAGCTCTTTCTATTAGGGTTCTGTTAAAAGGTCCTTTCCCCATGATGATGCAGACTCTGAGCATTCACAAGACTCTCCTTAACCTCTGCAAATTCTTCTCGCATTCCCTACTCCACATATAGTCTGCACCCTTCCTTAGCACGGCTCACATGGCACAAGTAAATTAGGTACAAACTGAGAATAGAATGTTTCTCACCAAAAACTAGAGTGCCTCTTCTTTCTTTATGGGTCTAGGTATTTCCTGTGTGGCTTTAATTGATTCATCTTTGGGGCAGACCCCATCGGCAGAGGTTACATGACCTAGGTAGCTCAATTCCTGACAAGCAAATTTGTATTTTTATCTGGAAATTTAAATCTATTATTCCTCAAGGCTCAATTTCATAGGGAATATCTATTATGGTAATGCTTACCAAATTTCGGTAACAAAAAAAAAAGAATTACAAAAACGTAATAAGTCCATTAAATTATAGGGTTAGGTTTGATGAGGTCATACTGATACATTTTGAAGCTTAACAGATCAGCTCTGGATAGGGAGTCCTCTCTACCAGGGCAGAGCGGACCTACACCATATCGGACCATATCACGTAAGGGCAGCACTGAGCGGGGTTTAGATGTGTATCAGGGTAACTCCTGATGTCCTCGGATACAGCCTGACCTTGAGCAGGGTAGATCCTCTCCAGCTCTTGAGACAATTCAGTTCTTTCAAGCCATTAGCTGGACTGAATAATTTTTATTTAAAGCTTAAACAACGTTTGGTGAGACAGGAAGGAGTATTTTGACCTAATTATCCTGTGATAATGTGTTGTCTTTTCTGTTTTCTTCCCCTTCACAGACACTTGAGGACTTGAACATCAGCATTTCAGAATGGAGAAAAGGCAGGTTCCAAGACAAAAAGGAGCAGTGCAGTGTTCACCTGAACCCGTAAGAGTTACACTCCCTTCTTCTTGTATCCATAATGTGTCCTCTTCAAGAAACCAAACTGATGCTCAGAGGGACTGTGAGATGGAACCTCTATCAGGGAATCTGCCTAACATGATCCTTTTATCTGTGTTGGAACAGTTGGAAGCCAAACTGGATAACTTGCAGAATACCTTGGAGGGAGTGCCGTCAAGAGTCGCTGGGCTTATGGTGCAAATCTGGATAGCAAAGGGTCTGGATTACCTTGAAAATGGGGGTCTGTCTTTGGAGATGGCCAGTCCGGTGGTGGTTAGAGATTATCCTCTCAGCAGGTCCCCTCCGATCAATCTTTCAGTCCGGGCAAAGGAGGAGAACCAATGCCTTCAATCTACATCTCCATCTGGTCGTGATCCACAGCGGGATCAGTGTCTCCAACCTACGTCTCCTCATGGGCATGAACCAAAGCAGAACCAGTGCCTCCAACCTCTGTCTCCGGCTGGACCACACCAGGACGGTACTGGCTCCAGGTGCCCTCCTCCGGATGTTCAAGTCATCCCAGGTGAGCAAAACCTTCGTCTTCCACCAAGGTTTGATGATGGGCAGGAACCACAGCACGACCAGTGCATACAACTAGTTTTCCCAGTTGAACAGGAACAAGAGGAGTACTTGAAGAAAGAACCATTGAATGCGGATAGTTGGGGCGCACAACAGAACGTCTGCGTGCAGCCACTGTTTCACGAGGGACATGAGCCACAGCGAAACCACTGCACACAACCAATGCTCCCAGATGGGGAGGGACCAAGTGAACACCTACAGCAAGAGTTGTTGTGGTTTGATGGTGACGGTCAACGGCAAAACCTCTGTAGACGACCAGCATTTCAAGAAGACCAGAGTCTGCAGCTCAACACATGCCTGCAGGTTCTTTCTGATACACATGAACCACATCAGAACTGCAAGACCGAACCAATGCACCTTGAGGCACTCAGTCCAGATCGCGGCTTTAAGCTAGAACCACCGAGTCCTGAGGACTACGATCAGAACTACAAGCAAGAACCACTGGGCCCTGAGGACTACGATCAGAACTACAAGCAAGAACCACTGCATCCTGAGGACAGAGATGAGAACTCTGACCTACAACCAACATGTGCTGATGCGCAGGGCCCATCTGGATCCTCATCCTTCCTGACACAGAATGCTGCTGATACTGATGGAGCTATCACTACAGACCCACTGGAGAGAGGAAATACAGACGCAGATGGATTGCTGCTCAAAGCCATCCCAGGTATTTGTTTCATACTGAATGACCATGCAGAATGTCGAGTAATTTGTACTGTTCTGAGGGAATGTAGCATAACATATCTCCAAAGTGGATCTTTCCAGATTTTTAGTAAGACCTGCAGGGGGCCAAATCTGAGTTGTGTGGACTGGTATCTTTGGGGGCGGGGCTTTGAGTACACCAGAAGCGGTTATGTACCTAGTATCTCCTTTATTTTCGCAAAGGAGTTTCTCCTTCTCGTTCAGTGATAGGCTAAGAATTGGGACTCTGCACATGAAAATGACCTGAATTCTGGTCTGTGCATGAGCGCCCCCATCCGGGCACAGGACCTCTGAGGAATTAGTGGCAGAATCAGTGATTTCAATCCAAGCACCGCGATACTCACCATCCCCTAAGTGCGAGATGAAAGTGAGGTGTTATTCACCAAGAGTAACATTGCCCTTTTTTGTTGCTAGTGCACACTAAAGCACTTTAGAGATGGGGCTGGGTCTATGTGATGTGTGAGTGCACAGAATATAAGAGGATTTCTGGGTCAGTCAGGGTCTGCTTCCTAGGAGGAGAGGAAGGCAGTGTGAAGAAGACAAGTGATCTGTAAGTCAGGTCTGTAGTGGTGGAATGCGTAGGGTAAGGTCCGTGGCACCCAGAGCCTTCGATATGAAGTGGTCTAGATCTGTAGTGTGTAGGTACATGTACATAGAACTGGGGGCCTGCAGGTCAGAGAGGGTCAGTTGTAGTATAACATACTACATCATGTAGAACAATGTACAAGTTCAGAGAGGTTTCAAGATTAAGTGTGGTCTGTAGGGTTATGTGCACAGTACAAGGTGGTCTGAATATCAAGCTGGGTTGGTTGTATTACAGTATACAGGATAGGGTGATATATTTTATTATGTTTATTTCATCTAATATGAGCCCCATTATAAGGCCTTAGCTATGTCTGTCATTATGTCTCCTATTACATTTCCCTCACTTTTTCCTCCGTCCAAGTCAGAAATATCAGCGATTAAAGAAACTCTGCTGGAGGGTGAGTGAAGTAAATGGTGATTGCTCTGAGATATATGGAATTACTGTGGAAATTTGGCTCTGAAATATGTGGAATTACTGTGGAAATTAGGCATCTGATTCCCCCAGTCATTCCAGAGTACTATGATTGCATAAGATTATTGGCTCTGTGATCATATTTATGCGAACAATAGCTTTATGATATCAAATGTATCTTTTTTTTTAAGGCCAATTCTTATTTCTTCCTTCTTTAGATAGCTATTGTGTCTTAGCTCCTCTTTAGACAATTCAGTGCACATTACGAGGACCAAATCATGCAAGTTTCTGCCTCTCGGCACAAAATGGTGCAGTACAGTGTGTTGCGATAAGCTGTAAGCATATCCCTTGCAGCATCGTCCACTTTGATACCCGCCCTGAAAAAAAACCCTGATTAGCCAATCTGTTCATCCTCTCTGCTTGGCCATTACTCTGTGGGTGATGAAGACTAGCAGATTTATTCTTGATACCAGTTCCATCCAAATACTACTTCATCTCCTTCAAGACAATTTGTACACCATTATCCAATACCAATTCACCCCGAAAACCCTCTCTGCCATGTACAAACCGTACTTGCAACCAATTTGACATGTAGTCCACAAGCACAATGGCAAATTTCTGATGCACAGGAAGCATCTGAAACTGACCTAAAAAAACATTACATTCATTGTCCCGTACTGTCAGAAAAACCCACTTCTGTCATAAGCAGAACTGTGTACATCAGTCTTTTATCATTTTGCAAACAACTGGTAACTCTCTCTAATTTTTCCACATCCCTGTCCATGGCAGGCTACCAGTATTGCATTGTCAGTTGTTTGTTGTTGGATATCACACCTAAATGTCCTTCATGGCTCAGCTCTGACAGTATGAACTTGGCTATCGGTCTGCCGCCCACGTGCAGTCCTGCATCCCACGCTCAATGGTCGAGTGTTTACATTCATGTGGTCACAGTGTGTGTGATGCCCTTGCACATTCATCATTTCCTTTACCTTGAGTCACTACAGCCCAATTGCCAAAGCTACCAGTATCATCAGTGATAGAGCACTCATTGCCTGGTAGATATGGACTCAGAAGTGCTACATTGAGCAGTTTTCCCCTAATCTCTGCAAATGCACCTTCCTGTCTCCAACCCCAGACAAATCAAACATTCTTATTGAAAAGGTTGTGAAGTGGTTCAGCAATCACAGCAACATTTTCAGTACATTTTGAATAAAATTCATACATTCCTGGGAGGAGGACCCCAAGCGTAGGGCCCTGAACCCCCGTTACCTGTCCTGGAAACTGGAGATACCATGGAAAACCAGGGGGCGGCAAGGGTTAACCCGTTGCTCCCGACCTCCTCCTTGCAAGAAGTAGGAGGTGGCTTTACGGAGAAGGACCAATCAGGAAGGCCGACAAGTAAAGAAAAGGCAGAGACGGAAGACGCGGAGAGACCCGATGAGGAGGAGGCCGGAGTGTACATCGAGGTGAAGCAGCAGGACACCGGAGGAGAGAAGAGGGAAGAGACGTTGAGAAAACGGGACGACGACGGCAATGATACCCCGGACGAAGGAGAGGAGTGGAGCGAGGATTGGTGGATCTCCACCTCGCCCAGGAAGTGCGAAAACGCTTCCCCAGCTCAGGAGAGCTGCAGCTAGGATGGTGAGTGAACCGGGTGAATTGAGGGCACCAAGCTAGAAGGGGAGAGCATATTGAGGTACAGGGAGGAAGTCAAGGGGTGTTTGTACTGCACCAAAGTAAGCCACATATTGTCTTTTCTTTTATGAGGATATTTCCTTAGTGTCTGCCTTTGTTTTTCTTTCACCGTTTACCGATGGCTTGGGCTAATACTCGTCTCTGGTGATTCTCTTCCTATAAGTCCTGAGTGACTTGGCTTGAATTACCTACACTGAAAGGGGGGTAAAGGGACCGTTAAGCCCTGGGCCACAATAAATAGGCTTTAATCGCCTCTTCATGCACAACGTGTTGTGGTGACGGACACAATCCCATCTCCTGACCAAGGACTGTTCCAAGAACCCGAGTCTCACCATCCTGTTTTGTTCTTTTCCTTTCGAGCCATCTGGGGGACGGACAGTCGAAGGAGATATCAGGAATCACCAGGAAACAGAAGCACACCAGAAGAGACCCTCTGACCACCCACCAGGACAGCAGCTCAAGAAGAACTCTTGATTTCCTCTACAAACTACAAATAAACCGGAACAATTGATAAACACCTAAAGCCTCCTAGCTTCTATTTCTACCCATCCCTCTCACAATTCCCTTAAACTCAAGTTGTTGGTCACAGTGTTTTGGAGCAGGTATTTCAGTGACTGTCGACAGGCCTGGCCATAGTCCAATCCCTTTAGTTGAAACCACACGCCCAAAATTTCCAACCAACCATACATTTAACACTTTTTTTAAATTTCAATCCTCCTTTCAGGAAGGCTCTCAAGATATTCTAACTGTACGCATATGCTTCTCTAAATCTTTGTCGAAAATCAAAGCATTGTTTTGGAAAACCAAAACTTCAGAGAGACCATTCACCTCCTCTGCCATCCTCCTTTGGAATATGGCTGCTGCAGGGGCGAGACCAAATGGCATCGTGTAAAACTGATCTACTACATCAGGAGCCACAAATGTCCTCATATGTCTTGACTCCTTGCTCAATAGAACTTGATGATACCCTGAGGCCATATCCAATTTTGAGAAGATTTTTGCTCCAGCAAATGTTACCATTTCATCTATTATGGGTAAAGGATGATGTGGGAAAGCTCTCTTTCTGTATGGTCACCCCCACACTTGTTTCCCAGTGCTGATGGTTTTGACTCTGAAAGTGCACTGAGACCTGCTAACCAGACCCCAGTGCCAGTGCTCACACCCAAAAACTCTTACCTGTGAATTGGTAACCCCAGTTGGCAAAGACTTTAACCCGCTTATAAGTCACTGGTATGTGGTACCTGTGAAACCCAGGGGAGTTAAAGGGATCATTAGGGCCTGAAGCTCTGTTTGTGCCACCCTGAGTAACCAAACTAATCAGATGTTAGCAGGTCTGCCATCTTTCTTTCTCTGTCTCTGTTGGTCTTTTCTGCTGTCTGCCTCTATCTTTTCCACTCATTTTGCATCTCTATCTTTCCATAACTTGCCTCTGCCTCTCTCTGTGCCCCAGAATCTCTGTCTTTTTCACTGCGCCTGTGTCTGCCTCTTTTCTGCTTTTCCACTCTGCCTCTCTCTTTAGCTTTCATTTATGGCCGTGGCGTAGCCTGCCAGAACCAAAAATAAACTATAGAGATATTTCCTTGAAGTTAAACAGCACTCCCATGCAACAACTTCATGTCGCACAAACGAAAACATGCTGGGTTTAGTTCCACTGTTGGACTTTTCGCTTTTTAAGGTGACTTGGTGTTAGTTGTTTTTGGCTTCTGCGCACTTTAACCCTGTGTCCCAGTGTGAAGTGCATGTGCAGTCTGAGTGCGTGTGGTGAGATTGGCCTGCCCTCCCATTGGAATGCATGGGGAATGTGTGTGTCCATGGTAGTTCCTGATGTGTGGGGAGTGCAGGGGCGAGTTTGGTATGTGCGAACTCGTGAGATTAAATGCTGCACAATGGTGTGCGCAGATTTAATGTGTCTAGTGTAGAAGTGCCACTTCTAGAAGTTGGCATGTCTGTGTAGTAAATGTGAATTGACTGCCTGGCTTGTGATTGGCTGGAGATGGCTGGTGTTCCTGGCTCCAGGAGTCAGGATGGTCTGCCCTGCTGGTGAATGGAGAGATCTGCATGTTGATGGGAGGGAGGAGTGCACCTGAACCACTCACTCCTGAGGCGGAAGCCGGGAGCTGGACCTGCACTCTATTTTACATTTTGAGAGTCACTATATTTACTGTGCTTTTTAAAAACTCACCTTACTTATTTCCTGACATCCTCAGGACAGAGGCTAGTTCATAAGAAGCTCGCGCAGTGGAGTTCAACGCTGCCGCGGACTCGAGAAACTGACACACCCTCGCCGCCATTACCGGCACTACCTGAGGCCACGCCCCTTTTGAGGCCACGCCCCCCCCTAAGACCTTAAAAGGACGCTGAATAGGAGCGCCTTGCTAGAACCACTCACTCCTGAGGTGGAAGCCGGGAGCAGGACCCGCATTCTATTATAGATTTTGAGAGTCACTATATTTACTGTGCTTTTTAAAAACTCACCTTACTTATTTCCTGACATCCTCAGGACAAAAGCTAGTTCATAAGAAGCTCGCGCAGTGGAGTTCAACGGTGCCGCGGACTCGAGAAACTGACACACCCTCGCCGCCATTACCGGCGTTACCCGAGGCCACGCCCCCCCCTCAGACCTTAAAAGGACGCTGAATACGAGCGCCTTGCTAGAACCACTCACTCCTGAGGCGAAAGCCGGGAGCAGGACCTGCACTCTATTTTAAATTTTGAGAGTCACTATATTTACTGCGCATTTTAAAAACTCACCTTACTTATTTCCTGACATCCTCAGGACAAAAGCTAGTTCATAAGAAGCTCGCGCAGTGGAGTTCAACGCTGCTGCGGACTCGAGAAACTGACACACCCTCGCCGCCATTACCGGCGTTACCCGAGGCCACGCCCCTCCCCCTATCTTCATCTCACCCTCCCCATTTAAACATGTGTATTTTCCGGACGCGCAGCAGGCGCGCCGTCAGCGCACCGAAGGCGCGCCTAAGGCAAGCCCGTCTACGCCCGTCATCGCCAAGTCATCGCCTCTCGCCTGTCCCCCTGGCCAAGCTCCACGGGAACTTCGCTACTATGATAGGGAACTTCTTGTCGTCCTGAACCCTGGACAGAGCTGTGAGGAAATCTCAGGCCATCTCGGACAGACATGCCTACAATGTAAGTCTTGTCATTTCGCTACCCCCAGCCCTTGCTTATCTGGGCTTACATTAGGCTCGCCTAAGTATACCCCTCTCACCGTTTTCCAACTGAATGTTAGATCCCTCGTTAAACACCACTTAGAGGTAAACACTCTCCTACTGGATGAAACCCCTGACATTCTCTTTCTATGTGAAAACTGGATTCGTGATGACATGACTTGTATAACTAACCTCACGCTGCCAGAGGGCTATTTACTGAAGACTTTAAATAGACGCTAGAGGCGGCGGCATAGCAGTCATCTACAAAAAACAATATAGCTGCTCTTTCACTAAGGAAGAAGATATCTGGGGCTGTGAAAGCGCTCAATTCAGAATCACGACGGGCCCACATTTTGCCTTGTCTGGGCTCTACATCTATCGACCCCCTGGACCTGCCTCAAAGTTTATCGAAGCCCTCCTTGAGGTGGCTAACTCCTTGGTGGTGGGCCTGGCCAATTTTACCATGCTAGGAGATCTCAACCTCCACTTTGACTCGTCCAAGACCCTACCATCAAAAACCTCCTGGCTGATTTTGCAGCCTTGCAATTAAAATCCAGGCTGCCACACACTCGGCTGGGCATATACTAGACCCTGTCTTCACTAATATCCCGGAGGTTATAACAGAAGCGCCCAAACCTATGGGATGGACAGACCACTACCTAATCAAAATCACTATGATGGTTAGGAAAAGGTTTAACAAAGACAAGCCAACTCGACGCCTAAAGAGGCCGTGGCATAAACTTTTAACCAGCGACCTCCACACCACTCTAGGAGAATTCCAACATGAGGCAAATATGGATATCGATATGATATACGCTGCCTATCATGATTGGATCACTAAAGGACTAGATACCCTCATCCCAGCCAAATGGACTAAGGGGCGCAGCTCCCCCTCCAACCCATGGTACAATGATACATTGAAATCCATGCGAAAAGAGTGCAAAAAAGCAGAGCGAATCTGGAGAAGGGAATACAATGACAGGGATAAAGCATCTTATTTAGCCAAACAAAAACTTTATCACAAAGCTATTTGCTCCGCACGCGCTTCTTTTTATGCAGAAGAAATCAACTCTAGCCCAAACCCCACCAAAGTGATTTTTAAACTGGTACAAGAACTGCAGAGTAGCAAAACCCCAGCCTCCAGCATTACCTCCGCGCAGCAATGTGAGGACCTTGCCACTTTCTTCGTAGAAAAAGTGCAAAAAATCTACAGATCTTTTCCACAGCACTCTTCTGACCCGCCTAACTCCACTAACCTCACTAATGATGGCACCACATTGAGGCTTATACCAGAAATTTCTCACGAGGACCTAACTAAACTCTGCAGGAAGGTTAAGTCTGGCTCCCCAGCAGACCCTATGAGGCCGGCTCATTTTACTGAATCCTTAGAATTTTTTCTATCTTCCCTGGCCTCTATACTAAACCTCTCCTTTTCCTCGGCTACGGTCCCGACGGTTTGGAAACAAGCCTGGGTCTCCCCCATTATTAAGAAACCCACCTTAGACCCTTCCAAACTGGAAAATTTCAGACCCATCTCGCTGCTCCCATGGCTATCTAAACTTGCGGAGGCTCATGTAAACAACGTTCTGCCCAACATATGGACCATAATAACACCTTGGACCCATCTCAAAAAGGGTTCAGGCCGGGCCACAGCACTGAGTCTGCCCTCCTATCCTCGACTAAACATCTCCGGACAATCCTCGATGCCGGTCAGAGTTCTGCGCTGATTCTATTAGACCTCAGCGCAGCCTTTGATACGGTCTCCCATAACATACTGTTAAACCACCTGGGGTCAGTAGGGATCACCGGCCCTGCCCTGGAATGGTTCCGCTCATTCCTGAAAGATAGATCCTTTCGGGTGTCAGCTCCCCCATTTCTCTCCCAGTCCCACTCCATCGGCCAAGGCGTCCCTCAGGGCTCTGCACTTAGCCCATCCCTCTTTAACCTATATGTGCAGCCACTTGCGGCAGTGGCTAAAGAGTGGGGCCTAACGCTGGTGTCATATGCAGATGACACACAGCTGGTCATCACTCTCTCTGATGGCCCGTCCCCCTCGGCCTCGAGATTTAGTGATGGCCTGGCGGCAATAGCCCAGTGGATGACAGACAACTGCCTGCAGCTTAATGCAGGCAAGACAGAGGTGTTGCTCCTCGGGAAGAACTCCAGCTATTGGAATGAACACTGGTGGCCCTCGTCGTTGGGCACCATCCCACAACCTAAAACCTAGGTCAAAAATCTGGGTGTCTGGATGGACTCCTCGCTTAGTTTTCAGACCCACACAAAAAAAGTGGCAGCTACGTGTGTGGGCCTGCTGAGGAGCCTCAACCCGATACTCGGATTCTTTGACTCTAAAGTCCGCCAACTCATTTTTCAATCCGCAATCCTCTCCCGCTTAGATTATGCCAATGTCTTGCTTTTGGGCGCCAACAAAGTGGAGATAGCGCGATTACAGCGTGTACAGAACTCTGCGGCAAGAGCCTTGGTTGGTCTCCCCCGCAGATGTTCGGTCCGAGCCACCATCCGAAATCTGCATTGGCTGCCCATTGAAGCTTGTATCCAGTTTAAAACCCTCATCATGGCATTTAAAATCCTCAAATTCGGTTGTCCAGAACTCTTGTGCCCACTCTTAACATCTTACGTGCCACAAAGCAATTTGCGCTCATCAGGCCAGCACCTTCTGACTGTACCCCGTACAAAACTCTGCAGAATCGGCGGCCGCTCCTTTAGGGTGCTGGGAGCCAAGCTCCTTGCCTCTGAACATTCGCTTTCTGGAAAACCTGTCTGCTTTCCGGAAAGCTATTAAGACCCATCTGTTCCCCTCGCCTTAGGACTCCCCGCCTGTTTTCTTCCTCTTTCTTTTCAGCTCTGATTGGTTCCTTAGTGCCGGGACGCCTCTTTGCTGGGGCAGCTGTTGCGCTTTACCAAAATGTTAACATAACATAACATAACCTGGGACCTGAATAGGGCTGGACCTTCCCTCCACAATGCTGGCTCCGCCCGCTGTGGTGCGACTGATGTCCCTAGCCTGTCCTGTGAATGGGGAGAGGGGCTGAGCACAACAAAGTGATCCAGAACCAGCTGCGTCTGGTTTTACCCTACCTTGCACCCTCCAGACAAAGGAAATATGTGTATAAAAAAGGGGCTGTGACTCCATGCAAGCTGTTCTCTGTGACCTAACTTGAGGGGGGGGGCCTGCTGCTGCTGCTGGGTACCAGGAGGGCCGCCACTGGGGACTGCCTCCCTGCTGGAGAGCCCTGTGAGCTGGCCCCTGGGCCAGCCTTTGCCCCCCTGCTTTCCTAAAAAGACTTTACTGGACTTTGCCTGGAGCGCCTGATGTCTCCTCTTTAAAAGCGTGTTTTGTGGTATTTGCCCTGAGGAGCGCTGGGCTTCCCATTGCTGGAGAGGCGTTTTGGTGGTGTTCCCAGAGGAGCAGCAAGTCTGATTTGCGCAGCATTACGAGGCTGCGATCCTTTTTGGTGGGGAGACCCCCGGCGTGGAGTTTCCCCCGCGATTGTGCTTGTTTGCGGCGCGGGTGCCCACCCCGCATTGCCAGCCGCCTGTGGTAGGGACACGGGAGTCCCCCGCATATCGGCTGATTTTTATCCCTAGCGGGTGCCCACCCGACCAGGGACCTTGCCGCACTCATTATTTATTACACGGGTGCCTACCCCGCGTGTATGCTGTTCTTAATCCCTAGCGGGTGCCCACCCCGCCAGGGACCAGGTCCTTAAACGGGAGCCTGCCCTGTATCACAGCCAGAAGGTGCCGGGAACAGTGAGGGCTGCCGCGCTGCCTGCAGTGACCCGGAAGTTCTTGGGAGCAACAGGAAGCAGACGGGAGCCCACCCCGTGCTCCTGTGCTCTGAGGAAGATCGTGGCGTCATCCCCCGGGGCTCCCCAAGCGAGGGGAGAGCCCCGCAGCTGCGGATGAGTGAAAGCGGAGGGGGCTCGAGGCACATTGTCGGTGCCTGCCCCCGCCGCACTGGAGTGAAAAGAACCCCGCATTGCCACACAGAGAAGAAAGAGACTAGAGGAGCCGGGCCCAGTGAACCTACGGAGCTCATCTGCAGGAGGGGGAGCACCACGATTGTCCGGCAGCCCTGCAGGAGGGAGTGACCTGCGACTGTCCGGCCGTGTGGAGGCTCCCAGGGAGAAACAGCAGACAAGTGACCAGACCGGAGCTTCGAGGGAAGGATTCTCACCGCGCCGGAGACCAAGGAGCTGCCAGAGGAGTCCCGCGAAATCCCAGTGAGTGAGGGCTGGGAAGGGACCACGGCTGCACTTTACAACCGCCCCCACGAGGGGGAGCATCTCCCAATTGCAGAGCCAGGACGCTCCAACGTTGGGGGTGATTTTGTTCTGAGGGCCCCAGAGCGGGGCCCCCTGATGCCTGCACTCATTTGCTTGGGGGCATTTCTTTTAGAGGGCAGTTAGCCCAGGGTGCCCGCGCTGATCTTCCCGGCTGCCCCACATGACCGGGGGCAGCTGCCATATTTTCTTTGGGGGCCATTTGTTTTGAAATCCCAAGGTGGACTTGGGGGCATATTTCCTTTTAATGCGCCCGTGGCTCCAACATTTGGGGGCACAGTTAATTTGGTAGGAGCCCCAGAGGAGAGCCAGGAGGTACGCTGGTGCCAGGCTCAGTTTCCCCAGCTGCCCAGACTTAGTGGGCAGCTGCAACGTTTAGGTGGTGCACCCTGCGCATTGCTGCATTTGCAGCTTGTAGCCCTGACTCTGCTGGACATAGGGCGTTGGTGCCCTTTGAGAGGCCCGTTGGCCTGGGGACAATTTGCCTGTGTTGTGCCCCACGTGGGGCGCACTGTGTCTATGCCTAATGTGATTTGTGCGCAAGGATTGGTGATTTGTGTTGATAATTGCCTAATGTGATTTATGCATAATGTGCAATGCCTTGATGCCTGTGATACCTCTAACCGTTTTCATGCTTAGGAGGTTGTTTTGCCTAGTATAGTTTATACTAGTGAGTTTATTTGTCCCTGCGTGATCTATGCCTATGGTGATTAGTATTGCGTAGTGTGTAACTACCTTTTACCAGGGGTTACTGGTTGTGTTCTACAATTGTTATTTTGTGATACAATTATTCTAGGTTCTAGAAGTGCTATTTCTACTAAGTTCTGATTCTGACAGTGGCCTATGTGGCCCTGTCCTGTGTATATAATCCCCTGTAAATACTTCCGAGTGCCAGTTGGCACAGTGTAATTGTGTGATTATGATCTAATGTGTTTTTGGTAATACAAAGGATATTTTTACATATAACCTTGTGTGGAGTTCCTTTTTGTGGTGTGCTTAGTGTGTTGCTGCTGTGTGTGTGTGTTGCGCAAACGCTTTACACATTGCCTCCGGGATAAGCCTGATTGCTCGCGCCAAGCTACCAAGGGGGTGAGCAGGGGTTATCTTTGGCGTGTAACTCCCTTGCCCTGACTAGATTCTTGGTTTCTGCCTGGATTTGGCGCAAGCCTTAGCCAACCAGAAATCCCATTTCTAACATCCACCAAACGAGAAGAATATCCTCTTGTCAAAATCCAGGCCTATTTATAAAAAATTAGGAAAGTAGCAATTTAGTGCAAATGCAATAAAAGCAGAGGGTGCAAAGTCAGATTTGCTTGCCTGAAAAATAATTATTTTTAATACCCCAAACAGCTGTGTGAAAACGTTTCCTGTTGAGCGAGGAGAAAATAAAATGTGAAGATCAATTTTTTTTAAGTAGCTTTTTTAGTCTATGCTGACCAGCATTAGTAAAGCCTATTGGTCCAAACAGCAAGGCTTATTGTCTGTGCCAACGCTGGTTTTAATTGGGCTCTGGACCTGCGTATCTCCACTGATTCAGGCGGGGAGTGCGTGCTAAGCGACGTTGGGGATCCTCCTGCGGCAAAAATACTATATTATTGGACACTTTCTTTCCAAAGAGGGGTCCCCACAGACCCCTACATCAGTCCCATGGGGTCAGGATACCACTATCCTTACCCCTCATATCCTATTTACACTTTATTGCCCCACCCCGAAATCCATGTCCCAATTCACAAAATGGCAGCTGCAACATTTCTCTCAGGGTCCAGCCAGACAATCACAGCATTGCTGTTAGCGCAAGGATCCGCTCCGAAGATATACATAAATCTTTTTTCTTAAAGAACTCCAAAACTACTGAACAGATTTTCACCAAATTACAAAGAGCTCTTTCTGGGCCAAGATCTAGATATTTGCCAAATGTGGTGTAATTCCATTCAGCGGTTTGGGCTGTAGTCCTGTCAAAAATCCTACGGGAATTTGCATGAAGAAAATGTGTTTTGGGACCCCCCCCCACTAACCTTTTTCTTGGTCCCTGCTTGACGAATCACCCCGAACCAATCTCTCTCTTTCTCTCTGTCTTAGGTAGTTGTTGAAATAAGGTAAAAAGGAACGAAAAACAAACCTGAAGCTCACCAGGTATAATTTACTGATTTAACCATTACATGTGCCCCCACCATGCACTGCTTATACCGTCACATATTACATCAATCATGATATGTTAAATTACATCATTGATGAGATCACTTTGAACCTCTCAAACAGCATTACTGATGACATCACTGATGACATCATAGTCATATGCAGCATAAAGTTACTGAATGTACATGTGGAAGTCAATAGCATAAAAATAGTGTAAGCCCAAGAGACAAGTGTAAATGTGCATTTTAAAAACGATATTGTGCATGCTTTTCAAAGCACTAAAAATCAGAGGGAAGAATTAATCCATGTTGAAAATGGTAATAGCTGAGTGCACCTGAAGTTGGTTACAGAGGTGTAGTTGAAAGTAGGTTGTGGCTTTAAGCCCATTCAAAAGAAAATCTTTGAAAAAGGAAAAAGTAGCAATGTGGATTTCTTGCCCAAATTAAGTAGTTGTGATACAGTGTTCTAGAGACATTTTGTAAGATGTGCATATTTATTTGTAGAACTTAACTAAAGATTTTCAGGCATTACAGATTATTGAATAATATAAAATGTAGGGTGGTTTATCTCATTCTAGTGCTGTAGGCATGACTCTAAGGTTGCAGCTGTGATGCCCATCTCCAGGATGTGTACAGTGTATTTGACTAATCTTCTTAGCGTTGAGCCCATGGAGCCTACAGAAGCAAACGTATACTTGTCAACCTCTGGACTTAAAATTTGGATCAATCCGAAGTCTTTAAGATGATAACAGAAAATTGTCAAGCATGTTGAATTACTTAAAGTCTGAGGTTCCGTGATTCTGAACCCGTTTCATAAAAGTCGTCGTATCTAGACGATTTTGGTATCAGCAGACCGCAAATGACGAGTGCAGCATGTACGAGTGTTTTCGTTATAAACAATCGAGCGAAACACTATCTATTTGGGGACTTCGTTTGGACCTTCGGGTTCCATTTTGTGTACGGCAGCCATTTTGTGGTTGCCCTCACATAGGCTGATGACTTTGGCCGAACGAGTCCTTGGGACACATACACTGTTAGCTGACTTCTGTGTGACCTGAGCAAGTCGACTCCCTTGCCCGATTCTGACCTTGTTGAGCCAGTTCCTTGTTAGGCAGCTGGTCAGATAGAGATCAAAGAGCAGGACATTGCTGAGTTTATGGTACACGCACACACCCTTCTATCTTGTTTCTCATCTGTTTCTGTTCCTTCCTTTATGGCTTAATCATTGATGTGGGTTGAGGTCTTTATGATGGGTTTTCCCGACCTGTCCGAACAGGAATGTTGGTTTTTGTTTGTCATGTCTGGTGGGCTGGACAACGGAAAGTGGGATTGTCATCATGCGATATGTTTGAAATGTCACTATTTCATTGGTCAGTTTGTACGTAACTGATGCTAGCCAGGAATGTTGCCTGAAGCATGATTTTTGGCATAAAAGACGATGTCTCGCTCTATGAATTTGTGAAGTCTCTGGCGAACCACCTGTGTTGTGCTTCGTAGATCTCTGTTCCTGGTTGCAGCCAATAAACTTGGTCTTTGACGTCATCTAGAAGTGTCCTGTGTCTCTGTTTGCCAAGACAGGTGAATCCGAAGACATCGGGCGTTTCCCCTGGCGCCGCTGGGTTCTAAAAACCCGGTTCTTCAGTTGGTGCCCAACGTCGGGCGACTTCAGCGGTACCGGTCCAAGCCTGAAGATCGTGAGGAGCTTCATGTGAAAATTCTGGAGGAAGGCCTGCCACTTTATCGACCCCTGTATGTCGTCGTGGTCCGAAAGTCTTTGCTGCGAGGTTCCCCGCTTTCCGACGTCTACAAAGGACTGCTGCCCTGACTGTCGCCCTGTCTTGGAAGCCGTTTGATGATTTGTAGAGCGAGACAATAGACGGGTCTTCTGGTGACGCCATCGACATTTCAGTTAAGTATGAGTGGAGCTTCTCCCAGTCCTTAGTTTTGTTTGGTATCCCTTCGGGATCGCTTTGATTTGGGTCTTGCAAGTTCCAAAGCCGAGGGACTTGTGTATTCACGAGGCTATCGCGTTCGATTTTCCCTTGAAGTTTGAAGCTAAACTAGTGAGCGAAGATGCCTGGTCTTAGCAGACTTGGAAAAATATTTAGTTGTGGTTATACTAGGGATTCCCGATTGGAGGACTCGTGTCCGGTTCCTCCGATTGGAACTCCGACCTATGAGCTTTACGTAAAACATGGAGTGGGCCCCATCACGTATAATGAGGTATGGATTAGATATACCAGGAAAGACGGTGTCCTACAATGGATATGGTAGCTTTGAAACGGAGATTTTAGACAATCTCGACGTTAAATTGTTCAAGAAGAAAGCCCGGCCGGCGATGTTTGACTCTTTCCGCCTATGGCGAAAGGAAGCCAAACATAAAGAAATTAAGTTAGCGAAGAAAAATAAAAGAGTGAAGGGTATTTCGATAATGCAAGCTGCTGTACAGTTTAAACATAACGAAGAAGAGCAAGAGAGTGAACAGTTGCACAGGCAACGTAAAATGGCGATTGATAAGTGCTATCCAGCTTTACCTAAACTGCAAGATGTGAAGCAGGACATTTAGAAAGATCCTTTGATGTCCCATCTGTTAAGTTCACCGCAACCCTATGCGCAAAGTGCTACAGCACCTCCGCAACCTTTAGTTGCGCAACCTGCGCAACCTCCAGTTGTTTTACCTCCTGTTATCGTGCCACGCCAGCTCCTCTTCAGTTGGCTCCTATTCCTTTGGCGCAGCCTTCTCAAGGGTTGCCGACTTTTCTACCCCTTCACCTGCGATTCCTACTTCTGTGTTGTCTACTTCTTCTGCTATTGCTCGTACATTGGTTTCCTCTCAATCTGCTTTGTCTCCTGTCCTTTTATCAACTTCTCCTTCTGTTCGACAGGGGATGACAGATACTGTTACTAGTTTTCTGTCTCCTCTTTTTGGGTCACTAGGTATGACCCCTGTTTTAGAGCGTAAACAATTACGTAGCCATTTGCCTGGTTCCGAAGAGCGAACAGTGTTGGATGATTTAGCACGTAAATGGGTTACTAATACTTCGAGGTATGATCTAGAGTCTGTTATGGATCTTTTGCGGCAATGGGAAGAACCAAAGCAGAGATATGTCTTTGGGATAATGTGTACTTTCCTTCGTGAAGAATGGGAAGATGGTGAGTTGGGACAGACTCCGCCAGAATTGTTCCGTGTACAATCCGAGTTTGCGAAAGGTACGATTGTAGGTCCTAATGTTGAAAGAGCAGTAGCGACACTGCTTTCGTTTAGGAGTGAGTCTCCTTCACAGCCGTTGTTTGAGCCTGATCCTTTTGTTGGGAGGGAAGTGCGACAGTACCCAATGAGGGAAGTTCCGCCAGTTTGGAGAGATGGAAACCCAAATGCTGCTCCGCCTATTTTACCTCATTTTCAGCGTGTTTGGGTACATGTTCCGTGGAAGCGAGCCGAAGTTTTGGCCCTTAAACAGACTTTACCTGATCCTCGTAAAAATCCTGCAGGGTACTACAAGGAGTTATCCCAGACCGCAGGTTCATGTATCATGAATCTAGCCGATACAGATATGTTGTTTGGGAATGTAGTTCCACAACCATTATGGATAAAGATTCGTCATGAGAACCATGCACATGAGTTAGGTGATACATGGGTTAATCTTGTTGCTGCAGATGGTCGACAAACTGGTGGTGCTAAACCTGAGCCCATAATTACAGAACTCCCTGGTAGAATTATTGATTATATGAAGACTTTAATGCCGGCTATGCGTGTTAATTGGGACAAATTGTCTGCATGCAAGCAGAAGAAAGACGAAACTGTGTCCGACTTTTTCACAAGGTTCGAAGAGACATTTGTAGACCATAGTGGTCAAGACATGAGTACTGAAGGTGGTCAACGGTTGTTCGTCGATAAGTTTGTACATAATTTGCTTCCCGAGTTATGTACTAAGTTGAAGGATTCAGAGAGTTCTTGGTCAGTTTCGTCGTCGGCGCAGATATTGGCTACTGCGCAATACTATGAAAATAGGGACAAGGATGAAAGAGATAGAGCCGACAAGAAGACTAAAGATCTGAAAACGAAGGTTCTTCTGCAGCAAGCGTATCCGCCTCGTAGTAATCAGCGTGATTCTCAGCCGCCTCAGCAATATCAGAGAAACTCGCAAAGGTTCGAGTCTTCTCAACAGCGTTTTTCTGTAGGCCCTAATCAGTGTGCGTATTGTAAAGAAGAGGGTAATTTCAAGAGTAGTTGCCCGGTTTTGCTGCAGCGTACGAATGGTGTTTCTGGTATGAGAGGTCGAGGTTTTCAACAAACTTCTAGAGGTAGGGGATGTGGTGCGTACCCCCAGAATGCGCGTTCTTTTCCTTCGTAGAATTCTATGAATTGTTTTGATCAGCAGAATGGTGCATCTGGTAGGACGACTCAGTATTATGCTGACGACTACTGCGTCGAAGATGAGCATATGGACGGTAATGATTGCTAGGACAGCCATAGACAAAGAGAGGGAGTTATTTCAGTTCCAGTAGATCAGAGTGGACCTTATGTTGAAGTGATTGCATCAGGTGTGTCAGAGCCTTTTCTGTTGGATACTGGTGCTGCGAAGAGTTCTATCATGCACTCTAAACTTCCTGGCGCACCTTTGTCTGGCTTAACGAATATTTCAGTAGGTTTTTCTGGTGCCCCGGTTAGAAATCCGATTTCTAGTCCATTGTCTATTTCTGTTGGACCTTGTGAATTTGAATCACCCATCATTCTGACGACAGGTTGTGGTGAAAACTTGTTGGGATTGGACTTATTAAAGAGATTGTATGCAACACTATATTGTTCTCCTTCAGGAGTACAGCTT
The DNA here is from genome assembly GCF_964263255.1 of Lissotriton vulgaris. Classification (NCBI taxonomy): domain Eukaryota; kingdom Metazoa; phylum Chordata; class Amphibia; order Caudata; family Salamandridae; genus Lissotriton; species Lissotriton vulgaris. The sequence continues at coordinate 71,684 of NW_028245350.1, forward strand.
ACATTGGGTAAAAGAGTGATCTCTCCGATGTATTTGCCTAAAGATCGACTTCCATCTGAATTGTCTTCTCTCCCTGATTCTCTTTGGGCTACTGGTCCTAATGACGTGGGTCTCTTAGAGATTCCGCCATATGTTGTGACGTTGAAAGCGAATGCTAGATTGCTACGTATTCCGCAATACATGATCTCCAGTGATGGTGAAAGAGCACTTTTGGCGATCATCTACGATTTAATTGAGAAAGGTGTGATTGAGGAAACAAGAGGTAATGTGTGCAATTGTCTGGTTTTGCCTGTTCCGAAAAGAACTGATTCTTCACAACCTCCTGTATATAGGTTTGTGATCGATCTTCGCGAGGTGAACAAGATTGTAGTTCCGCAATTTCCTGTAGTGCCAGATATTACTGCTTTACTGACTCTGATTACAGCTTCCGCTACCTGGTTTTCGGTGATTGATTTGAAGAATGCTTTCTTCGGATTCCCGATTGCCGAGGAGAGTAGGGATATCTTTGGCTTCTCTTTAGGAGGCCGAAGTTTCCGGTTCAAACGCGCTCCCCAAGGTTATTGTGAGAGTCCGTCAATCTATAGTCAAGCCTTGAAGACACAACTTGACTTGCTTGTTTTTCCTGATGGTGCTGCCCTTATTCAGTATGTTGCTGCTGACAGTGAAGGCATTTGTAAAGAAGCTACTTTGTCATTGTTACGTCATCTATCTGATTTCCATCATAAGGTGTCTCTTTTGAAGTTGCAATATTGTTGACAAGAGGTAACCTACTTAGGTTGCCTCTTATCGAAGGAGGGAAAAAGGTTGACTCCGGAACGAATTCAAGCTATTGTGAAAATGAGTGTTCCTACGACACAGAGAGAAGTACGTGCTTTACTAGGTATTACGTCTTATTGTAGACAGTGGATTCCGAATTTTTCGCTCCTTGCGAAACCTTTGATAGCTCTTACTGTTAAGGATACTCCAAATCCTATTCCTTGGACTGACGAATGTCAGAAGAGCTTTTCAGAATTGCGCAACGAGTTGTGTTCGGCTCCTGTGTTGGGTACTCTCGACTACAGCAAGCCTTTTACATTATATGTCCACGAGAGAGAGGGATGTGCATTGTCAGTCCTGACTCAACAGTTTGGCGATAAGCAGCGTCCATGTGCATATTTTTCGTCGACGTTGGATCCGGTAGCTAGAGCGTTGCCGAGTTGTTTGAGAGCCACAGCGGCAGCGGCTGTTTCTATTCGACAGTCCGCTGGCTTGGTGATGGACAATACATTGATTGTGATGGTTCCACATGCAGTGGATACCTTGTTGAATCGTACCAAGACACAGCACTTAACTAGTGCTCGGTTGTCGGATTACGAATTGACCTTGTTAGCAAGCCACATACATATAAAGAGATGCAACACGTTGAATCTAGCTACGTTGTTGCCGATTGTAGTTGAAACAGATGCTTGTGAACAGCACGATTGCTTCCTTAGGACAGAGGAAGAAACGAAAGGGAGGATAGACCTTAGGGATACTCCTCTTACAGAATGTGATGGTACTTTATGGGTTGATAGTTCATGTTTCAAGCTTCCGAATGGTGATACGACTGCGGCATATGCTGTTACGACTTTGCATACGATTGTTGAAGCTGCACGTATCCCGCACAATTCAGCGCAAGCAGCAGAGTTGATTGCATTGACAAGAGCGTGTGTGTTGTCGAAAGGGAAGCGAGTGACTGTGTATACCGATAGTCAGTATGCATTTGGTGTGGCTCATAGTTTTGGACGACTGTGGAAAGAGCGTGGGTTTCTGACTTCACATGGGACTAAGATTCAGCATGGTCAGTTGGTGAACGAACTCCTCAAGTCACTTACTTTGCCGTTGTAAGTTGCGATCGTGAAATGCAGTGCGCATAAGAATGTTACTGATGATGTTGGTCGTGGTAATGCGTTTGCAGATGAAGTTGCGAAAGAAACTGCAAGAAATGTGATGAGTCGAATGTATGTTGCGGGTCCAGAAAGATGGGTTCCGGATATAGGTATGTGTGAAGATACGATTGAGAGCGTGAAGTCCATTCAAGCTGAAGCTACGGAGAAAGAGTTGAATGAATGGAGAGAGAGCAAGGGTAAATTGGATTCGAATGGTTGTTGGATTGATTTGTCAGAGCATCAGAGATGGTTGTTACCCGATGCGTATGTGCTTCCAGTGGTTACAATGGCGCATGGAATGGCTCATATCAGTACAAAAGGGATTTGTAAGTTGTTGGCTCCAGTATGGCAAAATGCTGGAATTCCCAAGTGTGCAGAGAATTTGGTCAAAAATTGTATGATGTGTCTGATGTACAACCCTGGTAAGGGAACTCCAACTCCAGCTGGTCATTTTGCGCCTCCAACGTATCCGATCGAGGCTTTGCAGCTAGACTTCATACACATGGAGAGGTGCAACAACCTGAAGTATGTGTTAGTGGTTGTTTGCTCTTTTTCTAGATGGGTAGAAGCTTACCCCTTGAAAGATAACACTGCCTTGTCCACAGCTAAAGCCCTTGTTAAGGAATTTTTCCCCAGGTACGGTTTGCCGAGAATGATCTGGAGTGATAATGGGAGTGAATTTGTGGGTCAAGTGACGAAGAAAGTATGTGATGGATTAGGAATTAGGCAGAAGTTCCACGCTGCAAATCATCCCCAATCAGCTGGTCTAGTTGAGTGCTACAATGGCACTCTTAAATTGAAACTGGTCAAGATACAGGCGAGCTCTGGTCTGCAATGGCCCGATGCTTTGCCATTGGCACTTCTGTCCACTAGAATGACTGTGCATTCACGAATGGGTTTGAGTCCGTATGAGGTCGTGTTTGGTCGCCCGGCAAATATTTGGGGAGTGCCGCGGCCGACAAAATTTAGCGAGATTGAACATCCTGTACTACTTGACTATTTGTACGATTTGACGGCTAAATTCCGTGTTTTGCACCAACAGGTTCATGATTCACTGCCACAAGCGTCTGAAGATCCAGGACATGCTATCGAACCTGGCACCTGGGTGCTAATAAAGAACTTTCAGAGAACTAAGAACGAGCAGCCCAGGTGGAACTGACAGTATCAAGTGCTTTTGGCCACCCGTTCAGCAGTACGAGTGCACGGTAAAAAGAACTGGATCCACAGTGTACACTGTAAGAGGGCCCCTTTGCCTCTGCCGTACGACCAGTGGGTCCATAAAGGACTTCCTGACTCTGAGACTGAGACCGTGCCCCGTTTTATGCCCTTTAGCGATGCACGTTTGATTGAAACGAACTCTGAACGAGAAAGCGACAATCTTCTGCAAGAAGCTGTGCCTCCGTCGAATCGTTTGGATACTTCTGAACCTGAACTGTTATTCAGAGAACAGACATTGCCTGGCAAAGAGCGTTATAACTTGCGACCAAGAGTCGTGGGACAAATAAAAATGTAAAGTCTTTCTTTGCTATTTTTAAGGTTTAACTCTCCTCCGAGGAACTATTTTGATTTTTGTTTTTTCGAACCACCGTCCGGTTTCAGCTGTAGGGTCGCGGTTGCCGAAGTCTTTGGAGTGCAGCCGAAGACGTTAGGTCGACGGTTCTGGTTGGTCTAAGGGAGTTGCCCTGGACTGACAGAAGCATTCCTTAGCATAGAACACCCTACCACCGCGAGCAGCACATGAGAGAGGATGGAGTTTTTCGAGATGGAGAGACCTGTTGGAAGAATAAGCTTCAAGACCAAAATTTGTACAGTTATGAGTAGAAAACGCTTTGTAATATTGTGTTTATTTATGCTGTTTAGTGTAATGACGTTTCTCGTTGGATATGTGACATTCTCTTTCCAAGTGACGTTTGCACCCACTGTACAACCTATGCCTGCTTTTACTGTTTCTTCACATTCCTTTCACCCTCTGCCCGAACATGAAACTGTTCGGAGAATGGAATTTGCTAATAATTCTTCTGCACCAACACCAGCTAGTAGTGAACACAACTAATTGTTGGGTGTGTGGTCTTATGCCCCATACGATAGATAAGGGTATTCCATACTTGGTCTTACCATTTAGCTACAATGGTTCTTTGTGGGCATTTCAGACCATGTTCATATATGCCATCGAACCCTATCCCCCACGTTCCAAGAGAGGTAACTCGAGCAACAAAGCATTGGTAGTGGGAATCACAAATATGAGCAGAGACATTGACTTGTATAAAACTATTCCCAGGGATGAGTTACAAGCATATGCCAGATGGAACTCGACTGGATTTGGAGTTAGTTTGAGCATTAGTCAGCGAGCAAAGAGATCCCCTCCGATTTGGATAGTGCCCCAGGAGGGTTATTATTGTCTGCAAGGTAATGGCAGGAATCCGAGAGCTCAGTTGGGGAAGAGCATCTGTACTGAGACGTATGTCTACACGTCCCAGAATTCTCCATTGTTTCTGGCAGCTAATGGTACCTATTTTGTCTGTTACGATAAAGCATACACATGGTTGCCCCCTGACTTCTTGGGCACGTGTTTCGTTTCGTTCCTGTTGCCTCCCACGTATAAAGCTGCGGCAGATTCCCACAAGACGAGAGTTGTTAGAGGTGTCGTCAGTAAGGATGACACCACTGGACAAGAATTGGGAGATTTCTTGAAGGGTTTTCTGACGTTTTGCGGACCCATGGTTAACAGCAGGAACATACGGCAATTGACGAGAGTGGTTGAGTCCACCATAGTTGAAACTGCCGGTGCCCTTAGTAACTTGACTGCTGAGCTCGAGTCGGATCGCCTTATGACTCTTCAGAACAGAGTTGCGGTAGATGTCATACTTGCAGATAGAGGAGGGGTTTGTAAACTGATCCAATCAAGCTGTTGTGTTTTCATTCCAGACAACGCTCCGACAGTCTTCCAAGCCATTTCCAAGCTACATAAGATCTCCGAGTCTATACATACGGACGAAGGAGATTGGTCATTGATGGGATGGTTATGGGGATTGTTATCCACGTGGGGATGGAAGATTCTGATGATCATTGGGATGGTTTTAGCAATCCTTTTCCTGTTCTGTCTTTGTGTACAGTGTGCTCCTGCTATATGTGGCCTTTGTGCTACTTCGTGTGCGAGGAGACCTGTCCAGAGAGAGTTACTAAGTACTAGGATGATGTTACAGCAACATCTCGATGATCTGATGAATATAGACCTGGATTCAGACTGACGTGAGTTTAGGTTATTGCCTATGTAAGGGCAAAAGGAGGGTCTGAGGTTCTGTGATTCTGAACCCGTTTCATAAAAGTCGTCGTATCTAGACGATTTTGGTATCAGCAGACCGCAAATGACGAGTGCGGCATGTACGAGTGTTTTTGTCATAAACAATCGAGCGAAACACTATGTATTTAGGGACTTCGTTTGGACCTTCGGGTTCCATTTTGTTTACGGCAGCTATTTTGTGGTTGCCCTCACATAGGCTGATGACTTCGGCCGAACGAGTCTTTGGGACACGTACACTTTTAGCTGACTTCTGTGTGACCTGAGCAAGTCGACTCCCTTGCCCGAAGCTGACCTTGTTGAGCCAGTTCCTTGTTAGACAGCTGGTCAGATAGAGATCAAAGAGCAGGACATTGCTGAGTTTATGGTACACGCACACACCCTTCTATCTTGTTTCTCATCTGTTTCTGTTCCTTCCTTTATGGCTTAATCATTGATGTGGGTTGAGGTCTTTATGATGGGTTTGCCCGACCTGTCCGAACAGGAATGTTGGTTTTTACTTGGTCATGTCTGGTGGGCTGGACAACGGAAAGTGGGATTGTCATCATGCGATATGTTTGAAATGTCACTATTTCATTGGTCAGTTTGTACGTAACTGATGCTAGCCAGGAATGTTGCCTGAAGCATGATTTTTGGCATAAAAGACAATGTCTCGCTCTATGAATTTGTGCAGTATCTGGCGAACCACCCGTGTTGTGCTTCGTAGATCTCTGTTCCTGGTTGCATCCAATAAACTTGGTCTTTGACGTCATCTAGAAGTGTCCTGTGTCTCGGTTTGCCAAGACAGGTGAATCCGAAGACATCCGGCATTTCCCCTGGCGTGGCAGGGTTCTAAAAAACCCGGTTCTTCAAGTCAACACACTCAATAGGACGGTGTCACGATGTCTGTATGGTGTCATCAGTGAGGTCATCAATATTGTCAGTTGTGATATAATATATGAGGTCATAAGCAGTGCATGTCGGGGGCTCAAGTTCTAGTTTGGGTTATAGTTGTTAAATATTAGTGTTTGTTTTGGTTATTTAACATTGGTTTTTGTAGTATTTCAACACCTAACTATAATGTTACTTTTAACCTTAAGTCAAACGGGACTCAAGTTATTATTGATGCGAAAACACTCTTCCTATGGAAACTCTGACCTAACTATAACAACTGGTAACTGCGCTGTGTGTGTGTGTAGACTTGTAATTCGTATTTCCTCAACTCACCACAAAAGAGGTCCAAGCCAGTACACCTGGGTGCCTAATTTTTGTTCCGCAAGTGTCGTAGTGATGCATTGTGGCTTAACAACAAGCCTTTCTCTACCTCAAGTGAACTGCCCTAATCTCCATAGATCTGCATCTATTGGTCCGCAATAGACAATCAATACTCATTGCCTACTCCTAAATGGAAATGGGACTTAAACTCGACCTGTCACAGATGTATAATTAAATTGTTTCTGTAGCATCCAGCTATTTCTTTCTACTATGTAAATGCATGTGGGTTTATCAAATGATGTCATTCTTTTTTGGTGTATCATAATGAGTGCAAGAAATAGAGCCTGGCCCTTAGCAGCTTAGCAAACTAGAAGGGAGGGGGTGAAATGAGAACTGTGGCAGTCAAGTATCACAATGTATTATTCGATGCTCTGTTCCATTGCAGAAGAGCCACAGCTGCGTTCACTTCACCTACAACAAACCAAAACCCAGCATCCACCTCCAACCTACCCTACAAAGGAACTGGAACAAAATCACCACGGACCAAATCTCCGCATCGCTCCTTCAAAACACCCCAGCCCTCTCTTCTAACGCTAACGAAGCCGCCGCCAACCTCACCCTATGGTTATCCAACACCGCTGACACCTTAGCACCACTGAAAAAACGTCAAAACAAACCTGGCAGCAAGAAGGCCTCATGGTTCAACGATGATCTCAAGAAGTCCAAGAAACTCTGCCGCTCCCTTGAAAAGGCCTGGAAAAAAGACCCAACCACCAGCACCAAGGACGCCTTCAAAAACGCCACCCGCACTCACCACCAACTGATCCGAAAAGCCAAGAAAACAGCATTCAAGGATCGACTTGACAACAACGCCCACAACAGCAAGGAACTTTTCAACATCGTCAAGGAATTTTCCAATCCCTCGGCCAACTCCAACGACATCACCCCCTCTCAAACCCTCTGCGACTCCCTAGCCACATTTTTCCACAACAAGATTGCAGACATCCACAACAGCTTTGACAACCAACCCGGAAACCAACCCACCCTACCATTTGCTGATCATCTTCCCCCCGTGAACACCCTTAACGACTGGAACCCAATCTCCACTGAGGACACCATCCGCCTGATGAATTCCATCCACTCAGGATCCCCCACAGACCCATGTCCTCACCACATCTTCAACAAAGCAGACTCCGCCATAGCACCGCACCTCCGAGACGTCATCAACTGTTCCTTCAACTCCGCCACCTTCCCGGAAGACTGGAAACACGCTGAACTCACCGCCCTTCTGAAAAAACCCACAGCGGACCCCACCGAACTCAAAAATTACCGCCCCATCTCGCTTCTTCCATTCCCGGCCAAAGTCATCGAGAAAGCTGTCAATAACCAGATCGCCGCCTTCCTCGAAGCCAACAAATCCCTCGACCCCTCACAATCTGGCTTCCGAGCAAAACACAGCACTGAGACCGCCCTCATCGCAGCAACAGACGACATTCGAACTCTTCTGGACAATGGAGACACAGTCGCCCTCATCCTCCTCGACCTCTCTGCAGCATTCGACACAGTCTGCCACAGCACCCTTTTACAACGCCTCAATAACATCGGAATACAAGGAAAAGCACTTGAATGGATCACCTCGTTCCTCACCGGAAGAACCCAGAGAGTCCGCCTTCCACTATTCAAGTCCGAGGCCTCTGAAGTCATCTGCGGCGTACCACAAGGATCCTCACTCAGTCCCACCCTCTTCAACGTATACATGAGCCCCCTCGCAGCCATCGCACGCCAACACAACCTCAACATCATCTCGTACGCGGATGACACTCAACTGATCCTTTCCCTCACCAATGACCCCAGCACCGCCAAAACCAACCTACACGAAGGAATGAAAGAAGTGGCCGAATGGATGAAACAAAGCCGTCTGAAACTGAACTCAGACAAAACAGAAGTCCTCATCTTAGGTACATCCCCCTCTGCATGGGACGACTCCTGGTGGCCGGAAGCCCTCGGAAAAGCACCCATCCCCACAGACCACGCACGGAACCTAGGCGTCATCCTGGATTCTTCACTCTCTATGAACAGACAAGTCAGCGCCGTATCCTCTTCCTGCTTCAACATTCTTCGCATGCTCAGAAAAACATTTCGCTGGATCCCCTCCGAAACAAGGAAAACAGTCACCCACGCTCTGGTCACGAGCCGACTGGACTACGGAAACACCCTCTACGCAGGTACTACCGCAAAACTCCAGAAGAAACTCCAACGAATCCAAAACGCCTCAGCCAGACTCATATTAGACATCCCACGCAACGAACACATCTCTGGTCACCTTAAAGACCTCCACTGGCTACCCGTCAATAAGAGGATCACTTTCCGACTGCTTACCCACGCACACAAATCACTCTACGACATCGGTCCAGAATGCCTCAACTCTCGATTGTCCTTCTACACCCCCTCCCGCCAACTACGTTCTTCCAGCCAAGCCCTCGCCTCTGTACCCCGCATCAACAAGACCACCATGGGAGGCAGATCCTTTTCATACCTGGCCGCTAAAACATGGAACTCACTCCCCGCTTACCTTCGCCTTACCCAGAACCACCTAGCATTCAGAAAGCAACTTAAAACGTGGATATTTGACAAGTAATCCTCCTCCCCTTCCCGAGCGCCTTGAAACCCTCCGGGTATGTAGTGCGCTATATAAATTCTATGACTTGACTTGACTTGACATAATTATACAATGCAAGTCATTGCGGTAATACCAGAGCGAGAACCTCAGTGCGCATATGATTTCCTACAATCACATATTGGCCCACGTGTACACAGTATTCATGCTGGATCAGATCCTCTGATATATTCAGTTTCACAGACCCAGTGAGCTCTATTCTGAAAAGCAGGCATTTCTCCATTAATCAGGAGTTTGTATAGTGCAGCTACTCACCCTTGAGGGTCTTAAGGCGCTGAGTGGAGGGTGGGGGGCTACTGATCCCTCTGGGCGTGGAGGTTCAGTCAAAGACCCAGGTCCTGAAGTCCTTCCTGAATTGGATCAGCGGCTGGGATTGCCTGAGGTGGAAGGGCAGGGTGTTCCAGCTCTGGGCGGTGAGTTAGGAGAAGGCTCTTCCTCTGGCTTTGGTCTTGTGGATCTGTGGGATGGTGCCAGGGCAGGTTGGGTGGAGTGAAGTCGTCTGGCGGGTATGTGTAATGTTTTACGGTGGGTAAGGTGTGCTGGTCCTATGTCGTGGAGAGCTTTGTAGGCATGTGTGAGGAGCTTGAAGGTGATTCTCTTGATGATTGGGAGCCAGTGGAGTTGTCTGAGGTGCTGTGTTATGTGGCTGCAGCAGGGTATGTCAAGGGCCAGTCTGGTTGTGGCGTTTTGGACGTTCTGTAGTTTCCTGAGCTGTTTCTTAGTGACGTCGACGTTGTGTGTGTTGCCATAGTTAAGTCTGCAGTTGATGACTGCATGTGTGACCGTCTTTCTAAGTTCTGTGGGGATCCATCTAAACGTCGTTCAAAGCAGGATGAGGCTACAGCGTTGATTTGGCGGTTCATTTTGAGTGAGGAATAGAGTATGATGCCGAGGTTGTGTGCGTGGTCCATAGGGGTAGGAGGGGTTCCTAGTGTGGCGGACCACCAGGAGTTATCCCAGGCTGAGGGGCTGGTCACATGATAAGTACTTCGGTCTTGTCTGAGTTGAGCTTAAAGGAGCTGTCTTTCTTCCAGGTGGCAACGGCCTTCATTCTGCTGTGAAAGTTGAATCAGGTGGCTGTGGGTTCGTTGGTGAGGAAGAGGATCAGCTGGGTGTTAGGCGTAGAACTCGATGTTGAGTTCGTGGTTTCTAACAATGGCCGTGAGTAGGGCCATATAGACGTTAAAGAAGGTGGGGTAGAGGGAGGAGCCCTGGGGCACTCCACAGCTGATTTCTGTAAGTTCTGAAAGGAACGGGTTAGTCTGAGACACTGTGTTCGGCCTGTCAGGAAGGAGTGGATCCAGTCCAATGCCTTGTCGGGGATACCGGCGTCCTGGAGTCATGTGATTAGGGTTCCGGTGGGAGATGTTGCCGAAGGCGGCCGAGAGGTCCAGTAGGATGAGGGCGGCGGTTTAGCTGCCCTCATCAGGGAGAGGATGTCGTCGATGACGGCGAGGAGTCCAGTCTCATGCTGTGATTGCTTCGGAAGCCGAATTGGGAGGTGTTTTGGATGTGGTTCTCTTCGATGAACTCGGAGAGTTTGGCGTTGATGGCCTTTTCGATGACCTTGGCAAGACAGGGGCAGAGGGAGATAGGTCTGAAGTACTAGAGGTCTGTCGGGTCGTCAGACTGCTTCTGTAGCAGGGGGTTGATCTCTGCATGTTTCCAGTCGCCGGGGAAGGTGGCAGCTTTGATGGAGCAGTTGATGGTGCTGCAGCTGCTAAATGGAAGATGTGATATGGGCAAAGATCTAGAGGGACCCTGGAGTGGAAGCTCTGCATTGTCTTGAGTGTATAATCTGTGGTGAGTGGATTCTAGTTGAGCACTTTCTGTTTGGGTGAGGCCTCGTTGTGTGCGGTGGTGGCAGGTTGTAGAAGGGTCTTGGGTGTCAAAGCTGTCGTAGATCTGCCTGATCTTGTGGTGGAAGAATGTGCTGAGTTTGTTGCAGAGGTCTTAGGGAGGGTGAATCGTATGTGGGCTCGCTTTTGGGCCTGGCCAACTCATTGACGATGGCGAAGACGTCTGTGCTGTTGTGTGCATAGGCATTGATTCTGTCGTTGAGGGGCCTTTTTCTTTGTGGTTTTGAGAAGAAGGTGTGTGCATTGATAGCGATTTTGAAGGTTGCGTGAGTTTCTGGGATTTTGTTGTTCCTCTATCTCTACTCGAGTTGTGTGCTGGTATGTATGGACTTGTGGAGGGCGGGAGTGAACCAGCTGGTTTCTTGAAGTTTTGCTTGTTTGGGGTCTTTTTGAGGGGTGCCGGTGCAGAGAGAGTTGGAGATCCATTGGTGAAGGTTGTGTGCTGCGGTGTTGGCGTCTGTTGGTGGTGTGTGTAGGAGAGTAGGGTCTGCTTCCTATGGTCACCCCCACTTTTTGCTGTGTTTCACTGTTTTTTTACTCTAAACTGGCTGTGGCCCTGCTAATCAGGACCACAGCCTAGCTGTACTCTTTCTAAATTGTTACCATGTACTTTAGGTATATACCAGATTGGGTATTGGGTCATCTTTGTAAGCCCCTGTATAGTGTACCATAGGTACCCAGGGTATAGGTGCATCCAAGGCCTACCAGGGGCTGCAGCATGTATTATGCCACCCCTGGCTGGCCCTCCAAACGGACACCACAGGTCTGTTCCCACAGCCCGGGTAAGGTGGTGTAATCACCCCTTACTGAGATATAGTATACCTATACCCACCTTTACATATAGACACATATGCACCTATAATTCACTCCTATGGCAGGCCTCGACAATCCTGGAGGCAGAAAGCTTGGTTTTATGTGAGAGGGTGCCCTAGCATGAGTTGAGTCCCTCTACAGCTTTCCGAACCATCTCCTTATAGCTATTCTTTGATATAGCCATACCATATACTCTTAAGTGCATTATAATCCTCGCGGTTAATGCTAACTTTGGTTTGGCTTTATCAAAACATGTTGTGTAAGGTGTCAAACACTTTGGAATAGTACCACCCTGCCAGTCCTGGCGGCAGGGGTAGCATTCCACCCTTCTAGAGGGAGAAGACATGTAGTTACTGGTACACCCGGTAAAATTAAACAGAGCCCTGGCATCACAAAATGGATGCTGCTGCCACAGACACGAGTCGGGCCTCCTGCTGCTGGACAAAACTCCGGCAGGGGAGGACTGGGCAATAGGTTTCCTGTTCGGGGAGTTGCCAGCACCTCTCCAGACAGGATTTAGTGTATTGGGGCAGGGAGGGTTGCATTCAGGGAATGCTTTTCCAGACACTGCCTGGGGCACACAAGGTGCTCCATGCATAGCCCAGTTCAAACCGGTTGCAGTTCAAACCGGGGCGCAAGCCACAGCTCTGGCGTGAAACTGGACAAAGGGAAGGGGGTGTAACCACCCCCCCCCCGATCCACCCATAGGAGGGACCTAGCAGGTAGTCCAGCCCCCTAACTAAGTGTAAGTATAGGAGCTGTGTTCCTAGGACTTTAGATTCACCTGAATGACATCTTGATGCTTAAATCCCGAAACTTCAACATTCCATTCTGACTGGAAGACTGAGGACATCTCCCTTGCGGTCAAGGAGTGACCATCCTGTTCAAACAGGCACCAACAGCAACTTGCTGGTCTGCAACCTTGAGGCTCCTGCCGGATCTTGAAGACGCTGCGACACAGGACATGGACTTCCAGACTTCTCTGACCCCGACCTTCGATCACAGCAAAGCTGAGACATGTGGCGGACACGAGAGACGTGGTACCGGAACTCCTGGACATCCTGCATTTCGCTTACTGCATCGACTCCTGAGGTAACTCGCAGTTGTGCATTGGGGTACTTGAAGCCCCAGCCCCGAGCGCCATTTGCACCAAAGCTACAGCCCGCAACCTCCACGAGTGTCCCGTGGGCCCCACCTTTGCATTTCCGCTTGACGCGTCTTCCCTGTTCCTAGTCTGTTGGCTAGTGAGCCCCTGGAAGACTTCCTTTACAACTTAACTTGCTTTCCTGGTTGCCCGAGGCTTGCTCCAGCTTCCCTACAAAGGAGAAGCGCCCCAGACCGTGTTGGTCTGTAACAGATCTCATCTTGACTTCCTACGTGGGTTGCGGTTACCAAGGCTTGTTGGGTCCAATCCGCATACCGACACCAGAGTCAACTAGATCCTTCGTGGTGCAGCTCGAATCCAGCACCTGGTCATTGTCGATGCCTCCTGGACCACGTGGCTGAAGAGAAAGCTCGCCTTCTTCACTTCGAAAGCACCTGACATCGCCTGGTTCCTTCCTGGTGCCTTCCTGGTCACTGGCTAGTGAATTAGACTCTGTCCCCTCTGCTTTCAGGTTCTAAAGATCTTTGATTCACCCTTGGATCCACCCGGACCCTTTTCCTCTGGTCGCCTGCAGCATTTCTTTACAGGTCTCCATAGAAAACGAGGACGAAACTTGACACCTATGCACCCGGCTTCCCTCGGTGAGGTAAGACAAGTACTTCGGTGCTCCCGTGGGTCTTGACTCTCGAAGTGCCCTAGTTTAAAAGGGTTCCATCCAAGTCCATCCGGAAGTCTCCTTAAATTGTATATTTGTAACTTCTTTGTTTCCCATAAAAAGTCAATGGTAACCAGCGGCTGTGTTTAGACACTGCACGCGTCTCCCGTGGGCCTCCTACTTCCTATCCTTTGGTTGTTCAGAGTAGCCCCACTGAATCCACAGGCCCAGGCCTGCTTTCTAATCCTCCTGTGGTTCTCATACCACTATTTTAGTATATGGTTAGTGAGGCCCCTAGGGCATAACTGTATTTGTGCAACTTATCGTATGCTGATTGAGAATCTTGTAATGTACTTTGACCTCTGACCTCATAAAGAGTGCAGGGGGTTTGTGTTTAGAATAAATACATATATATTTGATATATACCTTGTGTGGTGTACTTTCATTTGGTACTCAAGAGATTATAAATGGTAAAACAACTCGCTTAACTCGCCTACAGAAGTCTTAGCCTGATGACTGCTGGCCCATGCTACCACTAGGATAGCTTTCTATAAGGTTGACTTATAATAACAAAATTTATGCCTCTCACCCCCCCTGTCCTTCCTCAGTTTTCCACTGCACCTTCAGCGCTGGGACGTTCCCGGGCAGCCATGCGCTTTATAAATCCTTTTTCATTTCATTCATTTCACTTTACAACCAACATCAATAAGGGTCGATTAGACTGGTGCAAGGTGCCCACTAGAACTAGTGGACATCATATGCCAGGTTAACTTCTCACAGTGTGGGCATGCCGAGAAAGTTGACGAGAAGTTCTGCGGTGGCCTTGTTCCCGCTACAACAGATGGGGCGGTGAGGGTGGTGGTGAACGGTGGGAATGGCGAAGGCGAAGTACACACAGTGCTGGTCGGTCCAGAGGAGTTCGGTGGTGTGGCTCTAGATGATGTTCCTTTTTTTTGTCTTTTTTTTTTTGTCCTCATATTGCCAAAAAAGAAGAACTCATAATAGAATACCTCCATCTCCTCCTTGCCTTTTGCCAACCCTCCGGATAGGCCTCAGAGAAAGATAGGGCGTTCTTTTCTGAGTTCCACAGAGACCTTCTCCAATCCTGTTCACTGTATCCGGTTCCAGTCCTCTTAGTTACTAGGGAAAATAGGATCCACGGTGTTCTCTTTTTTGCTTAATCATTGGACCCATTGTCACTTTCTCTCCAACATAACAAGTTTGCCCATATCTTCACCTTACTTTTTATATCACATGCCATGTCACTCTCACTTATGCATATTACATTTCTTGTAGGAGAGTAGGGTCTGCTATCCTATGGTCACCCCAAATTTTTGCTTTTTGCTTCACTGGTTTATGACTTAATGTGGCTGTGGGCCTGCTAATCAGACCCACAGCCTGCTGTTCTCTCTCTAAATTACTGCCAATGCACTCTAGGTGCATTACGAATTGGAACTGGTTCACCTTATTGGCACCTGTAACAGTGTACCCTAGGTACCCAGGGCATAGGTGCTTCCAAGGCCTACCAGGGGCTGCAGCATGTATTGTGCCACCCCTGGCCTAGCCTCCATATTTTGACACAACTGGCTGATCACTCAGCTGGGGTAAGTTGGTGTAATCACCTCTTGCTTAGGTGTAGTATGCCTATACCTAACCCAAAATGGACACATATGTTCCTATCAGCCACTCCTATGGAAGGCCTCATCAATCCTGGAGGCAGAGCGCTTGGAAATATGTGAAATGGTGCTCTAGCATGAGCTGAGCCTGTCTGCAGCTTTCGGAACCATGTCCTTTAGCTGTTCCATGATACTGCCATACCATATACTCTTAAGTGCATTATAATCCTCGCGGTTACTTGCTAACTTTGGTTTGGCTTTATCAAAACATGTCGAGTAAGGTGTCATACGAATTGGAATACTACCCCCTCGCCAGTTCTGGCAACGGGGGTAGCATTCCACCCTTCTAGAGGGACACAACATGTACATAACCTGAACCCCGGTTAAAGTTAAACTCGAGCCTCAGCATCACAAAATGGATGCTGCCACCACAGGCACAAGTCTGACCTCCTGCTGCTGGGAGTCCTTCCAGCGAGGGAGGCTTGGACAAAGGGTTTCCTGCCTTGGGAGGTGCTAGCACCACCCCAGACAGGATTTTGTGTATTGGGTAGGACAGGGCTGAATAGAATGAGACATGCCTGGGGCACACAAGATGTCCCTATGCATAGACCAGTTCAAACCGGTGCTGGGGCTCTCCGGTCTTGGCGCGAAGGAAAGGGGGTGTAACCACCCCCCTTCCTGGTCCCACCCAGAGGAGGGACCTAGCAGGTAATCCGGCCTACAATTGGAATAAGAGTAGGAGCTGTGCCCCAAGACTTCAGATCATCCTGAACTCGACTTGAAACTAAGAAGAAAACTGGACTTCGACATTCTGCTGCACAGAAGACTGAAGAGAATCTCCCTTGTGGCCAAGGAGTGACCACCCTGTGAATACAGGCACCAACCAGCAACTCGACGTCTGCTTTGCAGTCGCCTCCCGCCGGAGCCCGAGCCCAGAGCCCGACAAGACCTGGATTTCCAGACATCTCACAGCCCGATTCACAGTCCCTGAAAAGAAGAGACCCGTGGAGGCACCAAGAGACGTGGGACTGGACCCCTTGAAAGACCCCTGAGAAGCTGACTGCGCAACTCCCGAGGCACCCTCGATGCTGTGCTTTAAGGTTTGAGAAGCCCCACTAACGAGCAGTATTTGCACCGAAGATCAGCCCCCCAGCATCTCCACGATCTGCGTTGGGCCCTTTTGCACTTTGCCACTCGACGCGCCATCCCGGCCACTTGCCACGTGGCTAGCGGCCATCTTGGCGACGAAATCTACAAACTACACCGCTGGTCTGGTTGCTCGTGACTGGCCCTCACTCCCCTGAAAAGGAGCACCCGCTCTGACCTTGCTAGTCCGAGTGAGAAGCTTGCATCGATTCCTGCATGGCTTGCATTAGCCAAGGCCTGTTTGCTCCGATCAAGAAGCCAACACTGCCATCAGCAAGAACCTTCGTGGGACAGCTTGTGACCAACGCCTGGACGTCCTTGACCTCTTCGTGTCCACGTGGCTGCAGAGACAATCTTCACCTCTTCACCTGTTTGCGCCCGACATCGCCTGGTTCCATCCTGGTTCCACGGTAGTCACTGGCTAGTGACTTTGAACATTGTCCCCTCTGCTTTCAGGTCTTCACCTCTTCAGATCCACTCTTGGATCCACCGGAACTCTCCTCGACAACCCGCCTGCAGCATCTTCATCTCCGAGCACCATCGACCTGCGTGACGAAACCCGACACTACTTCGCACCTGTGCACCCGCTTCCTGTGGGTGAGGTAACTCAGCAATGCTGGTGTTCCTACACTGGTACACACCTCTGGTGCCTAGGTCTAAAGTTTTGTCCTTCTAGGTCCATCGGAAGGTTCCTTAAACACTAACTTTGTAACTTTTACGCACCATTGACTTAACATTGGTGCATGCGTGTGCTCTAAGCGCTGCACCCGAGTCCCGCGGGCCTTTCCCGACTTCTTCACTGTTAGTCCCGAACAGCTCCAGCGATTCTCCAGGCCCCAGGCCTATTTCCTTTCCCATTAGTGATGCTTATACCACTTTTTTAGTATATGGTTTAGGTGGCCCCTAGGGCTCATCCATATTGTGCAACTTTTGTATATTTAAACTGTGTTTTGTTTTAACGCATTTGCTTCTGTGCTCATAAAGAGTATAGGGAATACTTGTAGTAAATAAATATATATTTTTTTAATATATATCTGTGTGGTGTCCTTTCATTTGGTATTCAAGGGGATTGTGTATGGTAAAACAGCTTGCTTTACATGCCTTACAGAGTTTAGTCTAAGACTGCTTTGTCCATGCTACCACTAGGATAGCTGGTCTATAAGGTTGACTTACAACCAATCATCATAAGGGTTGCTTGGCATGGTACAAGGTGATCACTAGAACTAGTGAGCATCATATACCAGGCCAACTTCTCACATTTCTTAAAATTTCTGAAAGTACCGGGGGATATTCTGACTTCCAGAGCCGGCAAATCTCTCTCCTAGCTAAAATGGTCACAAAAAATAGATAGTTATACATAGGTGAATTCATTTGATAATCATTTGGTAGACCGAAGAAAACCATACCAATGCTTAAATCTATTGGTCTCTTCAGAACAGCTTTCAAAAAAGAACATATTTCTTTCCAGTAAGGTTTGATCTCTACACACTCCATAAATACGTGGATATCATCCACCTTTGGAAATTTACATCTTGGACAGCAATATACTGTCCCTATTACGTTAGTCAACTTTTCTGGAGACCAATATACTCTATAAGCCGTAAAGAGGTGATTTCTCTTCAGAGCAGCCGGTTTCACTAATTCCTGTAGCATTAAGAAAGAGTCAGACCAAACCTTGTATATGTCTCTTGTGTTCCCCGCATTCTCTCTATAGTCCTCCCCCCATAATCTAATTACATCAGTTTTTGCCTGGTCTTTCTGATTAAGTAATGCACCATACCAGTATGCCACTTCTTTTTTACGGATTCCTCCTTTCACTATTTGGTCTAAAACTTCAGAATAAGTTTCTTCCTCTTGCCAAAGTTGGGTTGATCACCATGAAGCTATTTGATAATATTTAAATCTTGTCAATAATCCATGAGTGAGCTTACACAATGCTTCCCAACTCATCAGGTTACAACCTACTTGTAAATCCCCCCAACACTTTATTCCCCCTCTTTTAAGTGATTCACTCAATTGGTCCTTTAAACATTCAGGAGTCCCAGGTGAGTCCCACACTTGTGCTTGCGTCGCATAATATGGTATGTTAATTGTTTTCCTTATAAACATCCATGTTTCTAAGGCCGCCCTTAATATCTTTAATCTTACTTTTTTGTAGAATTTGGGATTGCCATACTTATATAAGAAGGAGACCTGACCTTGAGGCATGTTTCGTAACATGGCCTTATATAAAAGACCTAATGGTGAAGTATCTGGGTTATTCAACAGAATTCTAAAGTTTTTAAAATGAAAAGCATAACAATAAAATAATAAATCTGGTAGGGCTAGCCCGCCTACTCTTAGGCCTCTTCTCAACTTTTTCCAGGCTATCCTAGAACCCCTTGTTGCCCATATAAATGTACCGATTCTACCTTGCAGTTTAGCGATATCTTTTTTGTTAAAGGTTAAAGGAATAGTATTAAATAAAAACGTTATCTTAGGCAAAATAAGCATTTTAACTAAGTTCAGTCTTCCATATATATTTAGAGGGAGATTCGCCCATCTAGTTAAAAGATTTACCACTTCCTTCGAAATCCTCTTCAAATCTTTTTTTGGGATATCTTCTAGGTTCTGCTCTAAATGGACCCCTAAATATCTCATCTCAGTTTTTACCCCAGGATAATTATTAACTTGATTCCATTCCATTATTTCTGTCTTATCTTTATTGATTGAGTATCCCGAAATATGCCCAAATTCTTCTGCCAACTCGAATAACCGTGGTATAGAATGTACAGGATTTGTTGTATATAAAAGCAAATCATCTAAAAAAAAAAGAGCAGTTTTAAGTTCTATCTCTCCCATCCAATAGGGATGTATATCCGAATCTTGCCTCAACTTATTAACAAAAGGTTCAATGTAAAGATTAAACAATAATGGTGAAAGAGGGCACCCCTGTCTTGTTCCTCTCTCGACCCTAAACCAATTTGTCAATACACCATTCACTAAAACCCTCGCCCTGGGGCTCAAATAAACATTCTTAAGAGTTTTGACAAAGTTATCTGGGAATACAAATTTTTTAATGACTTGCCAGAGATAAGGCCACCTAACCTGATCAAACGCTTTGGCAGCATCTATAGTTACTATTGAAAGTGGGTTTTCATTTTCTACAGTCATGTCAATGGCTCCCATTACCTGGAATGTCAGTTCATTTAATTGTCTCCCTGGTATAAAGTCTCGTTGATCAGAATGCACTATCGTTTTAAAACCTTTTGCCACTCTTCCCGCCAAAATTCCAGTAAACAACTTATAATCTGAATTAAGTAAAGATATAGGTCTATATGATTCTATTAGTTTTGGGTCTCTGTTAGGCTTTAAAATTAATATAACTGTAGCTTCTCCCCAGGAGCCAGGGGTACTTTTGCCTTCCACATATATTTAATTAAACATAGTTTTCAGTATCGGGACTTAACCTTCTAGGGCGAATAAATAGAACTCATTAGGAAGACCATCCGGTCCTGCAGCTTTCCCCCTGGCCGCCTTTCTACACTGTATCCGAATTTCCTCTTCTGTGATTTCAGATTGTAAAAATACCTTAGATTCATCTGGTAAGCTAGGAAGCGTTACTGTATCTAGCCAATTCTCAACATCTAGTTCTGCATTTGTTACTTCTGTATACAAGTCACTCATAAAACATCTTGCTTCTTCTAATATCTCTCCCTCACTACTTATTTGTCTGCCGGTGCCTCTCAGGGTTAAGTTCTTTATCCCATTCCTAGCCTTGTCTGATCTGGCCTTCCAAGCTAGCAATGAACCACACCTTTCTCCATATGAAAAAGGCTGTAGCTTACTAACTCTCCACTTATCTGCTAACTTCTTGTCTATCATAGCTTGATATTCTTCTCGTAGTATATCTAAGTCTTTTTCTAAAGTAGCAACCAGTGCTCGAATCCCCGTTTCTTCCCGTGAAGCTTTCTGTAATTCTGTCTCTTTGTTTTTGATCTTAATTATCTTAGACTCTTCTTTTCTCATCGCCCTTATTCTACCAACTGATATTGAACTGAGAACCCCTATTATAAATGCTTTGTACGCCTCCCATACTATCTGTCTTTCTATTGTACCCATATTAAATTTAAAATATTCTTCAGTTTTATTTATCACCTCTATCTTTACTTCTTCCTCCAATAAGATGACTCTATCTAAGGTCCATCTCTTTTGTGCTTCAATGAGCTTAATTCCAAGAGTCATTTCGACTGCAGAGTGATCTGATAATATTGCTGGTACATGTTTTATATCCACAACTTCGGGTCCCAGTGACTGATCTATCAAAAAAAAAAATCAATTCTCGAATGATGTTTATACTTTTAAGTGTAAAAAGTATAATCATATAATGCGACATTCCGTCTTCTCCATATATCCATTAAATTGAATTCTTTAATTAGATTATTTAATAATGAAAAAGTTTTTAGTGGGTAATTATATTTTACTCTGGAGGTACGATCTTTATCTTTGTTCAACATCAGATTAAAATCTCCCCCATTATTATTGGCCCGGTCGAATTCATCTGACAGTCCTCCATTCTAGCTAGGGCACCTGGATTATCATCATTTGGGCCATAATAGACTGCACATACTAAGGGTAGGTCATTAACTGTTAACGTGGCTACCAACCACCTTCCTGAATAATCAGTCTCCTTTTTCACTATCCTAATGCTGGCGTTATTTTTAATAATCAGGGCGACTCCTCTAGTACTCCCTTGTTGTTCTGAGCAAAGAACCTCCTGTACCCACCTCTCCTTTTCAAACCCCAATCTACACTCTTGAGACTCTAAATGAGTTTCTTCTAAAAGAAAAAGATCAGCCATCTTATTTTTTAAGAATTCCCTGACTCTAAATAATTTCTTTTTATTCCGTAAACCATTAACATTCCAAGTTATTACCTTAATGCTACGTGGCCTATCCATATACCTTACTTTCCCTTCTATTCCCCCCCCCCTACTTTCCCCCTCCTCCCCACCTTCCCATTTCCCACCCTCCCCTCCCATAAGGACCCCCTTCTTATCCCTTTTGCGGTCTACCAACCGCCTTCGGAATCTAAGATGATGTTCCTGCTGATGGAGAAGATGAGGTCGAGCGTGTGTCTGGCTATGTGGCTCAGTGCGGTGACTAGCTGCTTGAGTCCGATGTTGGCGAGGTTTTCCAGTTGGGACGATGTGTTCTGGTCACTGGGGTTGTCCAATTGGAATTTGAGGTCTCCGAGTAGTATCTAATCTGTGGATGCGAGAGCCTAGGGTGCAATGAGGTCTACATTGGCGTCGTTGAAGGCCACGCTGGGGACTGAGCCTTGGAGGGTCTTGTTGGGTTGCTCTGGATCTGGAAGGGGAGGTGTTTCATGGTAGCCGTTGGGTCATTTGAGTAAGTGGTTAGTTGGAGGCTGTTCTTGTGGACGATGGCTATGCCTCCTCCTGGTCAGTCGACGTGGTACTTGGGGTGATTTTGTAGCCTTCGGGGATGGCGGTGGCATCACTGATTTTAAGGCAAACTTCTTGTGCCTTCGTGGTGAGCATTATCAATCTGGTATGATCGTATGAGGTATACCTCCCTTACCCTAAGTAGTGCACTGAGAAATGTAAAGAAATTATTTATTTTTAATCTTGCAAGGCAATGCTTGCTATTTTTAACATGTGTTCTAGAGTGTGTCAGTAGTGGGTAAGTGTGCAGATTACCTAGCATGTGTACATATATGTACTTTCGACATCAGTAAGCATCCTATGTGCACGTGTAATTCCTCACAGCGGCGTTACTAGGGTTGTTGTCACCCAGTTCGATAACTCATGGTATCACCCCCCGGTGCGGTCCACAACCCCCCACCCCCTTGTGATGAAACTGGTTGCTTGTACAAGATGCCGTGTCTAGCAAGCATAGCTCCCACCGCAGAGTTTAACAACAACATTTTGAATACAGAAGAATGCGATGCTGCAGTGTACATGTTGGGCAGGGCTTATATAGCTCCAGCTGACATGATTTTTATTTTTATTTGTTTATTATTTTCCACAACAACCCTTCCAAACCCTTCATCAGCAAGTATCGATAGTATACTGTGTACAAGGTCATATCCAGCAGACTAATTTAGAACAAACAACTGTTGAGTAGCAACTGTGTAGTCGCAATAGTCCCGTATCGCAACAGTAATGTCCAAGTGCAACGTAAATATTTACACTTTGCAGAGCCATGCAGTAATAATCCAAAAACTATCCCACCCTCACTAATCCTGACCCCAATCCCACCCGCTCCCAACGGCGCGTCATACTTTACAGCCCATCATAACACAACAGTATACCTCAGCAGCACTAAATAGACTGGGAGGACCCGTGCTGATGCTGTAATCCAAGAACACAGCTATCTCAGGGGGTGCTACACTCATGCACTCCTACACCTTTCAATAAGTGTACTCACTCAATCGATTCCAGCCTCTGCAAGCACACTGGAATCCGTGCCTGAATACAAATCTTGTGCCTTTAAATCTATGACTAGCCCTCCCATGCAGGTGCAGCCTCTAGCGCCTTGTCGTTGTGAGATGTTTGGGCCTGTTGTAAGCGAACTATACTCTCGCTCCCTGCCCATGTAATTAATGCTGCCTTCCATCTGATGAAGCTGTACCCTCCTCTAGCCTTCCAGTGTGTTGTTATTTCCCTTTTGGCGAGCAGTAACCCCAAATCGAGGAATTTACCAGTTACCTTTGTTTTACTAGTGTGATGGTACCAATGCAGTAGACAGGTATCCCTGTCTGGCTCAAGCCGCCGCTTCGTAATATCACAAAGTAGTACCACTACGTATTCCCAGTATGTACCTAGTTGGGGACAATCCCACAGCATATGCAGTAGATCTGTTCCCACAAGTCTATAGCGGGGACATCGGGCTGTATCTACGTGGAAATATTGATTTATCTTCACTGGGGTTAGATATGCCCTATATAGTATGGAAAAATGAACTAGCTGGAATCTGGCATTTCTAGTGCCCTTTCATGCCCTCCTGACTATGTGTGACCAGGCCGTGTCTGGGATTTCTTTATTGATGTCTGTCTCCCATTGGTCGCGTATCTCCTGTAAAAGTGGTAAGTCCTCTCCGAGCATGCGTCGATATAAGCAGGTGACGGCCTTATAAGTGCCCGCTGCCATTACCACGTTTTGGCAGGCTAAGCTCACCGGTGGTTCCGACAGGCCCCTCCCCCAATATTTTTGGATGGCAGCCACCAGGGATGAGTGAATTAAATAGTGCCCCCGTGGGAGTCCAAACCACTCCTGCAGTACGCAATAGGGCAGTAAAGTGCCATCTTCGTAAAGGTCTCCTAATACATGTACTCCAAGCAATTCTCAATCCTCAAGTGCTGACGAGTCCCCACCATGTGGGTGTTAGGGGTGTTACCGGTCGTCTTCATTAGATTCTGATTCAGAACTGGTTCAGTTAACATCTTGTGAATTAGTAAGGTTATTTTGATAATTGCCTTTGGCAATGCTTGTTTATTTACCTACTGAAACATGAACTAATTCCTAGAATGTGCGCTCTGTTGAGACAGGCTCGCGCCAGCCCTCGTGCTTGGTGTTACGTTGTAAGAGGCTCGCGCTGAGTCTCGTGGTGGAAGCTATAAATATGAGCTTCTACCAACTGTCAAATGCTTCGTCTCTCGTTGTTCTTGACGAGAGCTTCTGCTCCCACGTTGGATCCTTCAGTCCCTGTCATCTCTTGTTTCCGTTCGTGAAAGAAAACTCAAGCCCCATTTATTCCGTTCCTTTAAACCCCGTGTTGACAAGTTTCCCAAGCTCCTGGCTGTCAGCGTCGTTGATTCATGACAGTGAAAGAAGACGACGCGGGCGGACTCCGGAGCTTCTCTGAGCAGCCAGCCGGGAGGTTTGTTTACTCGCTCCCTCTCTGCCGGCAGTTCGAGTCTCTTGGCAGCGCTGCTCTGCCTAAATGAAAAGAAGACAGTAAGAGATCGCTTTTGTTTTTAAAAAGGCCACGGACTTTGTCTAAATGCA
This sequence comes from Lissotriton vulgaris, assembly GCF_964263255.1. Classification (NCBI taxonomy): domain Eukaryota; kingdom Metazoa; phylum Chordata; class Amphibia; order Caudata; family Salamandridae; genus Lissotriton; species Lissotriton vulgaris. Next base: position 95,965 of record NW_028245350.1, read on the forward strand.
ATGTGGCTAGGTTAATTTAGTGTAAGTTCTTAGAAACGCTAAAAAAGGAAATTACTCGTCGTTTAGTGTTAACCAAGGAACAAGCCTTGGTAAAGGCAAGTGACTTATGAGGTGGAGTTGGAACATTTAAACCAATGGACAAGCGCTTGCAAAACTTGGAGATACCTAAACGAGTTGTGGAGGAGATTAATGGCAGTAGCTACATAGAGCCAAGTATTGTATTGTTGTAAGCGCTCTGTAGCAGATAAGAGACAAACTAGCCTAGATAAAGGCAAAGGTGTAAAATAGGCAAACCAAATGTGTATGAGTAATTCTGTGATATGTTGGTTTAATTGCAGAGTTATATGAGAAAGGTTAGCTTATTTACAAGGTCAGTCCGGATAATTAACCTTAGATAGAAGAGTGAATTTAGATAGGTTGTGTCTACCTGTCTTCCTACTGCAGAACTTCCTAACAGAAGAAGTAACCAAAGATTCAGGTATGATCCTGCATGAAGTTACAAGTTCAGTTTAAACTAACCCTATTAATCTAATTTGCCTGGCTTTTCAGTAGTAGTCTTAAGATATTCTGACATGTAATGTTTATTTGAAGGTGACAAGATACAGAGTCAGAGTTAAAAACCTTCGTAAAAGTGCAAACAAGGGCCAGACGGATTAATGGTCAGTAAGCATGATGACTAATTAATTATCTAAGCCAGTTAAGAAAGCTACAGATGAGTAAATGTTGTTTATATTGCATCACAGTGTAGCGTGAAGACAGCGCAGAACATTTCTTAAGAAAAGGTCCTCGGCCTGGAGCACTTCCTAGAGAGAGAGACAACAGAAGATTTAATCTTGTATAATTTGTTGTGAGTCTCTCTGTCCACTTCCCCTTTCCCTGGGGGAGAAGTCAATCCAGTCAGTGTCAACGTCCTGATTGGGTTGGTTGATCCTTGAGGGAGTTGGGAGTTTGCAGCTCGAGAGGAAAACGTCAGAAGAGTCTCGCAAGACTCCTCAACAGTAGACGAAGCCTATCTTCCCAAATTTCTAAATCGTTTCCTCTTGAGTCTGCAAACTCACCCTCATGGATGCTTCACAGTTGTCACAATTAGTCCAGAAATTGACAGTGGAAATGGAAAATTTACGTTTGGAGAATCAATCACTCCGTCAGGAATTAAATGAGACTAGGGTAGGATTCTCAACTTGGAGGGATTCCTCTAAAGAGAGGAAACCAGTTGTGGCGCCAGCTAGATTAGGAGCTGAAGTTGTTCAGCCACATACCTCAGAAGATCGGTCAGAAAAGCAGCCAGTTCAAGTTACTGTGGTTACTCCTACACCTGTCCCCTTGGCTAACCCAGAAAGGTTTTCTGGAGATAATAGTAGATTTGCAACGTTTTTTAGTCAGTGTCAATTGCATTTCATGTGTAAGCCTCAAATTTTATCTTCTGATTCTGCTAAGGTAGCATTTATAATTTCGTATCTGGGGGGGGTGGCTGCGAACTGGGCCATGCCCTTAGTAGATAATAATGATCCTTTGCTTCATAATTTGCAGAATTTCAAATTGGCCATGTCCAATTTATTCGCTAAACACACCTTAATTCTGTCTTCTGATAATGAGTTGTTGAGTCTTCGTCAAGGGACCAAGGATCTTGTCTCTTATATTACTACCTTTAATAGACTTCTGTCTGAAACTCATTGGCCAGAGGAGAAGAGAATCTCTTTATTGTATAGAGGTCTAAAAGATGATTTAAAAGATTCTCTTGCTCACATAGTGAATTTGCCTGATGGGTTTAAGGAATTTCAGGATCTGGTGGTTAGGCTTGATCACAGATTAGGTGAACGTAGAAATGAAAAAACTAGGAGTGATTTTAGAAGTCCACTAGTTAAAGTTGAGAAAAAGGAATCAGAAGTTAAGAATGTTTTTGTTGAACCTGTTTTACCGAGTGGGTTTAAAGGGCCTTTATCCCCAGAAGAAAAAGAACGGAGACGTAAGGGCAATTTATGTTTATACTGTGGCAAACCTGGGCACTTTGCCAAGGATTGTTCTGTAAAACCCACAAAAAAGAAAGTTCTTGCTATTGAAACTCTTCCCATTAAGCCGTCGGAAAACTGAAATTCTCGAGGGAAGAAGAGATCGTTTCCTCGAGTAGAATTTCTTCTAAGGTCTCTAAATTTGTCACCAATGTAACGACACTTCTTCCCAAACATTTTACTATCCGGATGGTCTTTATTTTAACCACTCTTCAAAGACATAGTATTCCTGTACTTTTGGACTCTGGGGCTACTGGGAATTTTTTCGATATTGGGTTTGCTCATAAACTGAATCTGAAATTTGTTACTAAAGAGGAACCTGAGTCTGTGAGAGCTGTTGATGGTTCAGTTTTATCTTCTGGTATGATTCAATTTTGTACTGAACCATTGACTTTAGTTGCAGATAATGTTCATACTGAGAAAGTGGTTTTTGACCTTATTGATGCACCAAATTTTGGTGTCATTTTAGGCATTCCTTGGTTGGAATTACATAATCCCAAAATTGACTGGATTAAAAGGACCGTTACCTTAGAGTCTTCCTTTTGTAAATTACATTGTTATCAAGAGACCAAAGATCCAGTGATGCCCCTTTTTTGTGCTGCTTTAACTGCTGAAGATAATAAACTTCCAGTTGAGTATAAAAACTTTTCTAAGGTTTTTGATCCTGTTGAAGCAACCAAATTACCACCGCATAGAATTTTTGATTGCAGAATTGATTTAGTTCCTGGTGCTATTCTACCCTGTAGTAGAATTTACGCTTTAACTGAGCCTGAAAATGTTTATTTAAGGAACTATTTGGATGAGCTTTTGGAATTAGGTTTCATTCGACATTCCACTTCTCCTGTTTCGTCTCCTCTTTTCTTCGTTGCGAAGAAATCTGGGGATTTGAGGGCTTGTATTGATTACAGAGCGGTAAATAAAGCAACCATTAAGAATAGGTACCCATTGCCTTTGATTCCAGTGCTTCTTAATCAAATTAGAGGTTCTAGTGTTTACACCAAACTGGATCTTAGAGGAGCATATCATTTGATTAGAGTTAAAGAAGGCGATGAATGGAAGACCGCTTTTCGTACGAAATTTGGTCTTTTTGAGTATACGGTTATGCCATTTGGTCTTTGCAATGCTCCAGCAGCTTTTCAATACTTTATTAATGAGGTCTTGCATGATCTATTGGATGTCTGTTGTATCGTTTATATTGACGACATATTAATTTATTCTAAAAATATGGAAGAGCATGTACAACATGTCCAGTTAGTATTACAGAAATTAAGAGATCATTCTCTGTATGCTAAATTGGAAAAATGAGTTTTTAATGCTTCTCAAGTGGAATTTCTTGGTTATTGTTTATCACCTGAGGGAATTCTTATGGATCCAAAGAAAGTTGAGGCAATTCTTACCTGGCCAATCCCTGCTTCAATCAAAGACACGCAGAGAATTTTAGGATTTGCTAACTTTTATAGGCGATTCATTTCTAAGTTTTCAGAAATTGTTACTCCCATTACTCAGTTATTGAAAAAGGGGAAAGTCTTTTCTTGGACTGAAGAAGCCGACCAAGCATTTTCATTGTTGAAGAAAGCTTTTACCTCTGCTCCTATTTTGGTTCATCCTGATCCTGATAGGCCTTTCTTTGTGGAAGCAGATGCTTCACAGACTGCTATTGGTGGTGTGTTGCTTCAAAAGGATGCAAATACTGGTCACCTTCATCCTATAGCTTTTTTCTCCAGGAAATTACTTTTGGCTGAGCAAAATTATACAATTGCAGAACGAGAATTGTTAGCCATTAAAGATGTGTTTCAAGAATGGAGACATCACCTTTTGGGAGCTAAACACACTATTACTGTTTATTCTGACCATAAAAATGTACAATTTTATTCCACTGTTAAGGCTTTTACTCCTAGACAAATGAGGTGGTTACAATTTTTTAGTGAATTTGACTTTTTAATTATGTATCGACCTGGAAAGAAGCAGCTGTTGTCTGACACACTTTCACGATTAGTTTGTGAAAAAGACTTAAATTCTGTTAAGGACCCTCCCAGTATTTTTTCACTTTAGAAAAAATTGTTGCGGAAACGCATTCAGAAAGTTTCTTAGATTCGGTAAAGAAGGAATTAAAGAATTTTGATGTTCATGAATGGTTATTTAAAAAAGGGAATTCCATTAGAGATGGGTTTTTCTATCACAATGATAAATTGTTTATTCCTACTAGAGTTTTACAGGATAAGGTCTTGCAGTGGAATCATGATTTGGCAATTGCTGCGCATCCGGGTATTAACAAAACCTTGGATTTATGTCAACGTCATTTTTGGTGGGAAAAAATGATTCCTATAATCCAACAATTCGTGAAAGCTTGTCCAGTTTGTTCACGTCAAAAAGCTTTACATGAAGTTCCAATGGGTTTACTTCGTCCTATGACTATTCCCCCTCACCCTTGGCACACAATCAGTTTAGATTTTATTACTGATCTTCCTAAGTCTAATGGTTTTACTACAGTTCTGGTGGTGGTGGATTTGTTATCTAAAATGGGACATTTTATTCCATTACACAAGATTCCTTCTGCAGCTGAATTCAGTACTGTATTTTTATCCAATATCGTGAAACTTCATGGTCTTCTCTCAAAGATTATTTCAGATAGGGGTCCTCAGTTCATTTCAAAATTCTGGTCACAACTCAGTAAACATTTAGGAATCGAGTTAGCTCTGTCCTCTTCTTTTCATCCACAGACTGATGGACAGACTGAGAGATTGAACCAGCATGTTGAACAAGGTTTAAGATGTTTGTTAACAACTTCCTCTTGTCCCTGGGATGAAGTTTTACCTTGGGCAGAATTTTCCTATAATAACACCACTCATTCAGCTCTGGGTTGCTCTCCTTTTTATTTTATCACTGGTCAACATCCAAGATCTATTCCTATACTCTTACCTGATGAACAATTGTCTATGCCAGCAGTTACTGATAGGTTAACACATCTGTTTGATATCCAAGATAAGGCTAGGAAGCAATGGGTCAAGAGTAAAATTACCATGAAAAAGACTGCTGATTCTCCTCGTAAACCTGCTCCTTTGTATAAGGAAGGTCAGTTGGTATGGTTATCTACTAGAAACATTCAGTTGGAAGGTCCCAGTAAGTTGAAACCCAGATATATTGGGCCGTTTGAAATTAAGAAAGTTTTGAATCCTGTGTCTGTGAAACTAGTTTTGCCTGAGGAATATGCTATTCACCCTGTTTTTCATGTTTCTTTGTTGAAACCTTTTGAACCTTCTACTCGAGCTGACAATCCACCTCCACCTGTAATTGTCGGTGATCATGTTGAGTACGAAGTTAAAACTATTCTGGATTCTAAAAGGATACGGGGTACCTTGTTTTATTTGGTTGATTGGAAGGGTTATGATCCTTCTGAGCGATCTTGGGAACCTGAGAGAAATGTTCAGGCTCCTAGACTTATTAGGTCTTTTCATGCATTGCATCCTGATAAACCTAGACCTGTAAGACGACCTTTGGGGGGGAGGAACTGTTAGGGGTGTTACCGGTCGTCTTCATTAGATTCTGATTCAGAACTGGTTCAGTTAACATCTTGTGAATTAGTAAGGTTATTTTGATAATTGCCTTTGGCAATGCTTGTTTATTTACCTACTGAAACATGAACTAATTCCTAGAATGTGCGCTCTGTTGAGACAGGCTCGCGCCAGCCCTCGTGCTTGGTGTTACGTTGTAAGAGGCTCGCGCTGAGTCTCGTGGTGGAAGCTATAAATATGAGCTTCTACCAACTGTCAAATGCTTTGTCTCTCGTTGTTCTTGACGAGAGCTTCTGCTCCCACGTTGGATCCTTCAGTCCCTGTCATCTCTTGTTTCCGTTCGTGAAAGAAAACTCAAGCCCCATTTATTCCGTTCCTTTAAACCCCGTGTTGACAAGTTTCCCAAGCTCCTGGCTGTCAGCGTCGTTGATTCATGACAGTGAAAGAAGACGACGCGGGCGGACTCCGGAGCTTCTCTGAGGCAGCCAGCCGGGAGGTTTGTTTACTCGCTCCCTCTCTGCCGGCAGTTCGAGTCTCTTGGCAGCGCTGCTCTGCCTAAATGAAAAGAAGACAGTAAGAGATCGCTTTTGTTTTTAAAAAGGCCACGGACTTTGTATAAATGCAATGTGGCTAGGTTAATTTAGTGTAAGTTCTTAGAAACGCTAAAAAAGGAAATTACTCGTCGTTTAGTGTTAACCAAGGAACAAGCCTTGGTAAAGGCAAGTGACTTATGAGGTGGAGTTGGAACATTTAAACCAATGGACAAGCGCTTGCAAAACTTGGAGATACCTAAACGAGTTGTGGAGGAGATTAATGGCAGTAGCTACATAGAGCCAAGTATTGTATTGTTGTAAGCGCTCTGTAGCAGATAAGAGACAAACTAGCCTAGATAAAGGCAAAGGTGTAAAATAGGCAAACCAAATGTGTATGAGTAATTCTGTGATATGTTGGTTTAATTGCAGAGTTATATGAGAAAGGTTAGCTTATTTACAAGGTCAGTCAGGATAATTAACCTTAGATAGAAGAGTGAATTTAGATAGGTTGTGTCTACCTGTCTTCCTACTGCAGAACTTCCTAACAGAAGAAGTAACCAAAGATTCAGGTATGATCCTGCATGAAGTTACAAGTTCAGTTTAAACTAACCCTATTAATCTAATTTGCCTGGCTTTTCAGTAGTAGTCTTAAGATATTCTGACTTGTAATGTTTATTTGAAGGTGACAAGATACAGAGTCAGAGTTAAAAACCTTCGTAAAAGTGCAAACAAGGGCCAGACGGATTAATGGTCAGTAAGCATGATGACTAATTAATTATGTAAGCCAGTTAAGAAAGCTACAGATGAGTAAATGTTGTTTATATTGCATCACAGTGTAGCGTGAAGACAGCGCAGAACATTTCTTAAGAAAAGGTCCTCGGCCTGGAGCACTTCCTAGAGAGAGAGACAACAGAAGATTTAATCTTGTATAATTTGTTGTGAGTCTCTCTGTCCACTTCCCCTTTCCCTGGGGGAGAAGTCAATCCAGTCAGTGTCAACGTCCTGATTGGGTTGGTTGATCCTTGAGGGAGTTGGGAGTTTGCAGCTCGAGAGGAAAACGTCAGAAGAGTCTCGCAAGACTCCTCAACAGTAGACGAAGCCTATCTTCCCAAATTTCTAAATCGTTTCCTCTTGAGTCTGCAAACTCACCCTCATGGATGCTTCACAGTTGTCACAATTAGTCCAGAAATTGACAGTGGAAATGGAAAATTTACGTTTGGAGAATCAATCACTCCGTCAGGAATTAAATGAGACTAGGGTAGGATTCTCAACTTGGAGGGATTCCTCTAAAGAGAGGAAACCAGTTGTGGCGCCAGCTAGATTAGGAGCTGAAGTTGTTCAGCCACATACCTCAGAAGATCGGTCAGAAAAGCAGCCAGTTCAAGTTACTGTGGTTACTCCTACACCTGTCCCCTTGGCTAACCCAGAAAGGTTTTCTGGAGATAATAGCAGATTTGCAACGTTTTTTAGTCAGTGTCAATTGCATTTCATGTGTAAGCCTCAAATTTTTTCTTCTGATTCTGCTAAGGTAGCATTTATAATTTCGTATCTGGGGGGGGTGGCTGCGAACTGGGCCATGCCCTTAGTAGATAATAATGATCCTTTGCTTCATAATTTGCAGAATTTCAAATTGGCCATGTCCAATTTATTCGCTAAACACACCTTAATTCTGTCTTCTGATAATGAGTTGTTGAGTCTTCGTCAAGGGACCAAGGATCTTGTCTCTTATATTACTACCTTTAATAGACTTCTGTCTGAAACTCATTGGCCAGAGGAGAAGAGAATCTCTTTATTGTATAGAGGTCTAAAAGATGATTTAAAAGATTCTCTTGCTCACATAGTGAATTTGCCTGATGGGTTTAAGGAATTTCAGGATCTGGTGGTTAGGCTTGATCACAGATTAGGTGAACGTAGAAATGAAAAAACTAGGAGTGATTTTAGAAGTCCACTAGTTAAAGTTGAGAAAAAGGAATCAGAAGTTAAGAATGTTTTTGTTGAACCTGTTTTACCGAGTGGGTTTAAAGGGCCTTTATCCCCAGAAGAAAAAGAACGGAGACGTAAGGGCAATTTATGTTTATACTGTGGCAAACCTGGGCACTTTGCCAAGGATTGTTCTGTAAAACCCACAAAAAAGAAAGTTCTTGCTATTGAAACTCTTCCCATTAAGCCGTCGGAAAACTGAAATTCTCGAGGGAAGAAGAGATCGTTTCCTCGAGTAGAATTTCTTCTAAGGTCTCTAAATTTGTCACCAATGTAACGACACTTCTTCCCAAACATTTTACTATCCGGATGGTCTTTATTTTAACCACTCTTCAAAGACATAGTATTCCTGTACTTTTGGACTCTGGGGCTACTGGGAATTTTTTCGATATTGGGTTTGCTCATAAACTGAATCTGAAATTTGTTACTAAAGAGGAACCTGAGTCTGTGAGAGCTGTTGATGGTTCAGTTTTATCTTCTGGTATGATTCAATTTTGTACTGAACCATTGACTTTAGTTGCAGATAATGTTCATACTGAGAAAGTGGTTTTTGACCTTATTGATGCACCAAATTTTGGTGTCATTTTAGGCATTCCTTGGTTGGAATTACATAATCCCAAAATTGACTGGATTAAAAGGACCGTTACCTTAGAGTCTTCCTTTTGTAAATTACATTGTTATCAAGAGACCAAAGATCCAGTGATGCCCCTTTTTTGTGCTGCTTTAACTGCTGAAGATAATAAACTTCCAGTTGAGTATAAAAACTTTTCTAAGGTTTTTGATCCTGTTGAAGCAACCAAATTACCACCGCATAGAATTTTTGATTGCAGAATTGATTTAGTTCCTGGTGCTATTCTACCCTGTAGTAGAATTTACGCTTTAACTGAGCCTGAAAATGTTTATTTAAGGAACTATTTGGATGAGCTTTTGGAATTAGGTTTCATTCGACATTCCACTTCTCCTGTTTCGTCTCCTCTTTTCTTCGTTGCGAAGAAATCTGGGGATTTGAGGGCTTGTATTGATTACAGAGCGGTAAATAAAGCAACCATTAAGAATAGGTACCCATTGCCTTTGATTCCAGTGCTTCTTAATCAAATTAGAGGTTCTAGTGTTTACACCAAACTGGATCTTAGAGGAGCATATCATTTGATTAGAGTTAAAGAAGGCGATGAATGGAAGACCGCTTTTCGTACGAAATTTGGTCTTTTTGAGTATACGGTTATGCCATTTGGTCTTTGCAATGCTCCAGCAGCTTTTCAATACTTTATTAATGAGGTCTTGCATGATCTATTGGATGTCTGTTGTATCGTTTATATTGACGACATATTAATTTATTCTAAAAATATGGAAGAGCATGTACAACATGTCCAGTTAGTATTACAGAAATTAAGAGATCATTCTCTGTATGCTAAATTGGAAAAATGAGTTTTTAATGCTTCTCAAGTGGAATTTCTTGGTTATTGTTTATCACCTGAGGGAATTCTTATGGATCCAAAGAAAGTTGAGGCAATTCTTACCTGGCCAATCCCTGCTTCAATCAAAGACACGCAGAGAATTTTAGGATTTGCTAACTTTTATAGGCGATTCATTTCTAAGTTTTCAGAAATTGTTACTCCCATTACTCAGTTATTGAAAAAGGGGAAAGTCTTTTCTTGGACTGAAGAAGCCGACCAAGCATTTTCATTGTTGAAGAAAGCTTTTACCTCTGCTCCTATTTTGGTTCATCCTGATCCTGATAGGCCTTTCTTTGTGGAAGCAGATGCTTCACAGACTGCTATTGGTGGTGTGTTGCTTCAAAAGGATGCAAATACTGGTCACCTTCATCCTATAGCTTTTTTCTCCAGGAAATTACTTTTGGCTGAGCAAAATTATACAATTGCAGAACGAGAATTGTTAGCCATTAAAGATGTGTTTCAAGAATGGAGACATCACCTTTTGGGAGCTAAACACACTATTACTGTTTATTCTGACCATAAAAATGTACAATTTTATTCCACTGTTAAGGCTTTTACTCCTAGACAAATGAGGTGGTTACAATTTTTTAGTGAATTTGACTTTTTAATTATGTATCGACCTGGAAAGAAGCAGCTGTTGTCTGACACACTTTCACGATTAGTTTGTGAAAAAGACTTAAATTCTGTTAAGGACCCTCCCAGTATTTTTTCACTTTAGAAAAAATTGTTGCGGAAACGCATTCAGAAAGTTTCTTAGATTCGGTAAAGAAGGAATTAAAGAATTTTGATGTTCATGAATGGTTATTTAAAAAAGGGAATTCCATTAGAGATGGGTTTTTCTATCACAATGATAAATTGTTTATTCCTACTAGAGTTTTACAGGATAAGGTCTTGCAGTGGAATCATGATTTGGCAATTGCTGCGCATCCGGGTATTAACAAAACCTTGGATTTATGTCAACGTCATTTTTGGTGGGAAAAAATGATTCCTATAATCCAACAATTCGTGAAAGCTTGTCCAGTTTGTTCACGTCAAAAAGCTTTACATGAAGTTCCAATGGGTTTACTTCGTCCTATGACTATTCCCCCTCACCCTTGGCACACAATCAGTTTAGATTTTATTACTGATCTTCCTAAGTCTAATGGTTTTACTACAGTTCTGGTGGTGGTGGATTTGTTATCTAAAATGGGACATTTTATTCCATTACACAAGATTCCTTCTGCAGCTGAATTCAGTACTGTATTTTTATCCAATATCGTGAAACTTCATGGTCTTCCCTCAAAGATTATTTCAGATAGGGGTCCTCAGTTCATTTCAAAATTCTGGTCACAACTCAGTAAACATTTAGGAATCGAGTTAGCTCTGTCCTCTTCTTTTCATCCACAGACTGATGGACAGACTGAGAGATTGAACCAGCATGTTGAACAAGGTTTAAGATGTTTGTTAACAACTTCCTCTTGTCCCTGGGATGAAGTTTTACCTTGGGCAGAATTTTCCTATAATAACACCACTCATTCAGCTCTGGGTTGCTCTCCTTTTTATTTTATCACTGGTCAACATCCAAGATCTATTCCTATACTCTTACCTGATGAACAATTGTCTATGCCAGCAGTTACTGATAGGTTAACACATCTGTTTGATATCCAAGATAAGGCTAGGAAGCAATGGGTCAAGAGTAAAATTACCATGAAAAAGACTGCTGATTCTCCTCGTAAACCTGCTCCTTTGTATAAGGAAGGTCAGTTGGTATGGTTATCTACTAGAAACATTCAGTTGGAAGGTCCCAGTAAGTTGAAACCCAGATATATTGGGCCGTTTGAAATTAAGAAAGTTTTGAATCCTGTGTCTGTGAAACTAGTTTTGCCTGAGGAATATGCTATTCACCCTGTTTTTCATGTTTCTTTGTTGAAACCTTTTGAACCTTCTACTCGAGCTGACAATCCACCTCCACCTGTAATTGTCGGTGATCATGTTGAGTACGAAGTTAAAACTATTCTGGATTCTAAAAGGATACGGGGTACCTTGTTTTATTTGGTTGATTGGAAGGGTTATGATCCTTCTGAGCGATCTTGGGAACCTGAGAGAAATGTTCAGGCTCCTAGACTTATTAGGTCTTTTCATGCATTGCATCCTGATAAACCTAGACCTGTAAGACGACCTTTGGGGGGGAGGAACTGTTAGGGGTGTTACCGGTCGTCTTCATTAGATTCTGATTCAGAACTGGTTCAGTTAACATCTTGTGAATTAGTAAGGTTATTTTGATAATTGCCTTTGGCAATGCTTGTTTATTTACCTACTGAAACATGAACTAATTCCTAGAATGTGCGCTCTGTTGAGACAGGCTCGCGCCAGCCCTCGTGCTTGGTGTTACGTTGTAAGAGGCTCGCGCTGAGTCTCGTGGTGGAAGCTATAAATATGAGCTTCTACCAACTGTCAAATGCTTCGTCTCTCGTTGTTCTTGACGAGAGCTTCTGCTCCCACGTTGGATCCTTCAGTCCCTGTCATCTCTTGTTTCCGTTCGTGAAAGAAAACTCAAGCCCCATTTATTCCGTTCCTTTAAACCCCGTGTTGACAAGTTTCCCAAGCTCCTGGCTGTCAGCGTCGTTGATTCATGACAGTGAAAGAAGACGACGCGGGCGGACTCCGGAGCTTCTCTGAGGCAGCCAGCCGGGAGGTTTGTTTACTCGCTCCCTCTCTGCCGGCAGTTCGAGTCTCTTGGCAGCGCTGCTCTGCCTAAATGAAAAGAAGACAGTAAGAGATCGCTTTTGTTTTTAAAAAGGCCACGGACTTTGTATAAATGCAATGTGGCTAGGTTAATTTAGTGTAAGTTCTTAGAAACGCTAAAAAAGGAAATTACTCGTCGTTTAGTGTTAACCAAGGAACAAGCCTTGGTAAAGGCAAGTGACTTATGAGGTGGAGTTGGAACATTTAAACCAATGGACAAGCGCTTGCAAAACTTGGAGATACCTAAACGAGTTGTGGAGGAGATTAATGGCAGTAGCTACATAGAGCCAAGTATTGTATTGTTGTAAGCGCTCTGTAGCAGATAAGAGACAAACTAGCCTAGATAAAGGCAAAGGTGTAAAATAGGCAAACCAAATGTGTATGAGTAATTCTGTGATATGTTGGTTTAATTGCAGAGTTATATGAGAAAGGTTAGCTTATTTACAAGGTCAGTCAGGATAATTAACCTTAGATAGAAGAGTGAATTTAGATAGGTTGTGTCTACCTGTCTTCCTACTGCAGAACTTCCTAACAGAAGAAGTAACCAAAGATTCAGGTATGATCCTGCATGAAGTTACAAGTTCAGTTTAAACTAACCCTATTAATCTAATTTGCCTGGCTTTTCAGTAGTAGTCTTAAGATATTCTGACTTGTAATGTTTATTTGAAGGTGACAAGATACAGAGTCAGAGTTAAAAACCTTCGTAAAAGTGCAAACAAGGGCCAGACGGATTAATGGTCAGTAAGCATGATGACTAATTAATTATGTAAGCCAGTTAAGAAAGCTACAGATGAGTAAATGTTGTTTATATTGCATCACAGTGTAGCGTGAAGACAGCGCAGAACATTTCTTAAGAAAAGGTCCTCGGCCTGGAGCACTTCCTAGAGAGAGAGACAACAGAAGATTTAATCTTGTATAATTTGTTGTGAGTCTCTCTGTCCACTTCCCCTTTCCCTGGGGGAGAAGTCAATCCAGTCAGTGTCAACGTCCTGATTGGGTTGGTTGATCCTTGAGGGAGTTGGGAGTTTGCAGCTCGAGAGGAAAACGTCAGAAGAGTCTCGCAAGACTCCTCAACAGTAGACGAAGCCTATCTTCCCAAATTTCTAAATCGTTTCCTCTTGAGTCTGCAAACTCACCCTCATGGATGCTTCACAGTTGTCACAATTAGTCCAGAAATTGACAGTGGAAATGGAAAATTTACGTTTGGAGAATCAATCACTCCGTCAGGAATTAAATGAGACTAGGGTAGGATTCTCAACTTGGAGGGATTCCTCTAAAGAGAGGAAACCAGTTGTGGCGCCAGCTAGATTAGGAGCTGAAGTTGTTCAGCCACATACCTCAGAAGATCGGTCAGAAAAGCAGCCAGTTCAAGTTACTGTGGTTACTCCTACACCTGTCCCCTTGGCTAACCCAGAAAGGTTTTCTGGAGATAATAGCAGATTTGCAACGTTTTTTAGTCAGTGTCAATTGCATTTCATGTGTAAGCCTCAAATTTTTTCTTCTGATTCTGCTAAGGTAGCATTTATAATTTCGTATCTGGGGGGGGTGGCTGCGAACTGGGCCATGCCCTTAGTAGATAATAATGATCCTTTGCTTCATAATTTGCAGAATTTCAAATTGGCCATGTCCAATTTATTCGCTAAACACACCTTAATTCTGTCTTCTGATAATGAGTTGTTGAGTCTTCGTCAAGGGACCAAGGATCTTGTCTCTTATATTACTACCTTTAATAGACTTCTGTCTGAAACTCATTGGCCAGAGGAGAAGAGAATCTCTTTATTGTATAGAGGTCTAAAAGATGATTTAAAAGATTCTCTTGCTCACATAGTGAATTTGCCTGATGGGTTTAAGGAATTTCAGGATCTGGTGGTTAGGCTTGATCACAGATTAGGTGAACGTAGAAATGAAAAAACTAGGAGTGATTTTAGAAGTCCACTAGTTAAAGTTGAGAAAAAGGAATCAGAAGTTAAGAATGTTTTTGTTGAACCTGTTTTACCGAGTGGGTTTAAAGGGCCTTTATCCCCAGAAGAAAAAGAACGGAGACGTAAGGGCAATTTATGTTTATACTGTGGCAAACCTGGGCACTTTGCCAAGGATTGTTCTGTAAAACCCACAAAAAAGAAAGTTCTTGCTATTGAAACTCTTCCCATTAAGCCGTCGGAAAACTGAAATTCTCGAGGGAAGAAGAGATCGTTTCCTCGAGTAGAATTTCTTCTAAGGTCTCTAAATTTGTCACCAATGTAACGACACTTCTTCCCAAACATTTTACTATCCGGATGGTCTTTATTTTAACCACTCTTCAAAGACATAGTATTCCTGTACTTTTGGACTCTGGGGCTACTGGGAATTTTTTCGATATTGGGTTTGCTCATAAACTGAATCTGAAATTTGTTACTAAAGAGGAACCTGAGTCTGTGAGAGCTGTTGATGGTTCAGTTTTATCTTCTGGTATGATTCAATTTTGTACTGAACCATTGACTTTAGTTGCAGATAATGTTCATACTGAGAAAGTGGTTTTTGACCTTATTGATGCACCAAATTTTGGTGTAATTTTAGGCATTCCTTGGTTGGAATTACATAATCCCAAAATTGACTGGATTAAAAGGACCGTTACCTTAGAGTCTTCCTTTTGTAAATTACATTGTTATCAAGAGACCAAAGATCCAGTGATGCCCCTTTTTTGTGCTGCTTTAACTGCTGAAGATAATAAACTTCCAGTTGAGTATAAAAACTTTTCTAAGGTTTTTGATCCTGTTGAAGCAACCAAATTACCACCGCATAGAATTTTTGATTGCAGAATTGATTTAGTTCCTGGTGCTATTCTACCCTGTAGTAGAATTTACGCTTTAACTGAGCCTGAAAATGTTTATTTAAGGAACTATTTGGATGAGCTTTTGGAATTAGGTTTCATTCGACATTCCACTTCTCCTGTTTCGTCTCCTCTTTTCTTCGTTGCGAAGAAATCTGGGGATTTGAGGGCTTGTATTGATTACAGAGCGGTAAATAAAGCAACCATTAAGAATAGGTACCCATTGCCTTTGATTCCAGTGCTTCTTAATCAAATTAGAGGTTCTAGTGTTTACACCAAACTGGATCTTAGAGGAGCATATCATTTGATTAGAGTTAAAGAAGGCGATGAATGGAAGACCGCTTTTCGTACGAAATTTGGTCTTTTTGAGTATACGGTTATGCCATTTGGTCTTTGCAATGCTCCAGCAGCTTTTCAATACTTTATTAATGAGGTCTTGCATGATCTATTGGATGTCTGTTGTATCGTTTATATTGACGACATATTAATTTATTCTAAAAATATGGAAGAGCATGTACAACATGTCCAGTTAGTATTACAGAAATTAAGAGATCATTCTCTGTATGCTAAATTGGAAAAATGAGTTTTTAATGCTTCTCAAGTGGAATTTCTTGGTTATTGTTTATCACCTGAGGGAATTCTTATGGATCCAAAGAAAGTTGAGGCAATTCTTACCTGGCCAATCCCTGCTTCAATCAAAGACACGCAGAGAATTTTAGGATTTGCTAACTTTTATAGGCGATTCATTTCTAAGTTTTCAGAAATTGTTACTCCCATTACTCAGTTATTGAAAAAGGGGAAAGTCTTTTCTTGGACTGAAGAAGCCGACCAAGCATTTTCATTGTTGAAGAAAGCTTTTACCTCTGCTCCTATTTTGGTTCATCCTGATCCTGATAGGCCTTTCTTTGTGGAAGCAGATGCTTCACAGACTGCTATTGGTGGTGTGTTGCTTCAAAAGGATGCAAATACTGGTCACCTTCATCCTATAGCTTTTTTCTCCAGGAAATTACTTTTGGCTGAGCAAAATTATACAATTGCAGAACGAGAATTGTTAGCCATTAAAGATGTGTTTCAAGAATGGAGACATCACCTTTTGGGAGCTAAACACACTATTACTGTTTATTCTGACCATAAAAATGTACAATTTTATTCCACTGTTAAGGCTTTTACTCCTAGACAAATGAGGTGGTTACAATTTTTTAGTGAATTTGACTTTTTAATTATGTATCGACCTGGAAAGAAGCAGCTGTTGTCTGACACACTTTCACGATTAGTTTGTGAAAAAGACTTAAATTCTGTTAAGGACCCTCCCAGTATTTTTTCACTTTAGAAAAAATTGTTGCGGAAACGCATTCAGAAAGTTTCTTAGATTCGGTAAAGAAGGAATTAAAGAATTTTGATGTTCATGAATGGTTATTTAAAAAAGGGAATTCCATTAGAGATGGGTTTTTCTATCACAATGATAAATTGTTTATTCCTACTAGAGTTTTACAGGATAAGGTCTTGCAGTGGAATCATGATTTGGCAATTGCTGCGCATCCGGGTATTAACAAAACCTTGGATTTATGTCAACGTCATTTTTGGTGGGAAAAAATGATTCCTATAATCCAACAATTCGTGAAAGCTTGTCCAGTTTGTTCACGTCAAAAAGCTTTACATGAAGTTCCAATGGGTTTACTTCGTCCTATGACTATTCCCCCTCACCCTTGGCACACAATCAGTTTAGATTTTATTACTGATCTTCCTAAGTCTAATGGTTTTACTACAGTTCTGGTGGTGGTGGATTTGTTATCTAAAATGGGACATTTTATTCCATTACACAAGATTCCTTCTGCAGCTGAATTCAGTACTGTATTTTTATCCAATATCGTGAAACTTCATGGTCTTCCCTCAAAGATTATTTCAGATAGGGGTCCTCAGTTCATTTCAAAATTCTGGTCACAACTCAGTAAACATTTAGGAATCGAGTTAGCTCTGTCCTCTTCTTTTCATCCACAGACTGATGGACAGACTGAGAGATTGAACCAGCATGTTGAACAAGGTTTAAGATGTTTGTTAACAACTTCCTCTTGTCCCTGGGATGAAGTTTTACCTTGGGCAGAATTTTCCTATAATAACACCACTCATTCAGCTCTGGGTTGCTCTCCTTTTTATTTTATCACTGGTCAACATCCAAGATCTATTCCTATACTCTTACCTGATGAACAATTGTCTATGCCAGCAGTTACTGATAGGTTAACACATCTGTTTGATATCCAAGATAAGGCTAGGAAGCAATGGGTCAAGAGTAAAATTACCATGAAAAAGACTGCTGATTCTCCTCGTAAACCTGCTCCTTTGTATAAGGAAGGTCAGTTGGTATGGTTATCTACTAGAAACATTCAGTTGGAAGGTCCCAGTAAGTTGAAACCCAGATATATTGGGCCGTTTGAAATTAAGAAAGTTTTGAATCCTGTGTCTGTGAAACTAGTTTTGCCTGAGGAATATGCTATTCACCCTGTTTTTCATGTTTCTTTGTTGAAACCTTTTGAACCTTCTACTCGAGCTGACAATCCACCTCCACCTGTAATTGTCGGTGATCATGTTGAGTACGAAGTTAAAACTATTCTGGATTCTAAAAGGATACGGGGTACCTTGTTTTATTTGGTTGATTGGAAGGGTTATGATCCTTCTGAGCGATCTTGGGAACCTGAGAGAAATGTTCAGGCTCCTAGACTTATTAGGTCTTTTCATGCATTGCATCCTGATAAACCTAGACCTGTAAGACGACCTTTGGGGGGGAGGAACTGTTAGGGGTGTTACCGGTCGTCTTCATTAGATTCTGATTCAGAACTGGTTCAGTTAACATCTTGTGAATTAGTAAGGTTATTTTGATAATTGCCTTTGGCAATGCTTGTTTATTTACCTACTGAAACATGAACTAATTCCTAGAATGTGCGCTCTGTTGAGACAGGCTCGCGCCAGCCCTCGTGCTTGGTGTTACGTTGTAAGAGGCTCGCGCTGAGTCTCGTGGTGGAAGCTATAAATATGAGCTTCTACCAACTGTCAAATGCTTCGTCTCTCGTTGTTCTTGACGAGAGCTTCTGCTCCCACGTTGGATCCTTCAGTCCCTGTCATCTCTTGTTTCCGTTCGTGAAAGAAAACTCAAGCCCCATTTATTCCGTTCCTTTAAACCCCGTGTTGACAAGTTTCCCAAGCTCCTGGCTGTCAGCGTCGTTGATTCATGACAGTGAAAGAAGACGACGCGGGCGGACTCCGGAGCTTCTCTGAGGCAGCCAGCCGGGAGGTTTGTTTACTCGCTCCCTCTCTGCCGGCAGTTCGAGTCTCTTGGCAGCGCTGCTCTGCCTAAATGAAAAGAAGACAGTAAGAGATCGCTTTTGTTTTTAAAAAGGCCACGGACTTTGTATAAATGCAATGTGGCTAGGTTAATTTAGTGTAAGTTCTTAGAAACGCTAAAAAAGGAAATTACTCGTCGTTTAGTGTTAACCAAGGAACAAGCCTTGGTAAAGGCAAGTGACTTATGAGGTGGAGTTGGAACATTTAAACCAATGGACAAGCGCTTGCAAAACTTGGAGATACCTAAACGAGTTGTGGAGGAGATTAATGGCAGTAGCTACATAGAGCCAAGTATTGTATTGTTGTAAGCGCTCTGTAGCAGATAAGAGACAAACTAGCCTAGATAAAGGCAAAGGTGTAAAATAGGCAAACCAAATGTGTATGAGTAATTCTGTGATATGTTGGTTTAATTGCAGAGTTATATGAGAAAGGTTAGCTTATTTACAAGGTCAGTCAGGATAATTAACCTTAGATAGAAGAGTGAATTTAGATAGGTTGTGTCTACCTGTCTTCCTACTGCAGAACTTCCTAACAGAAGAAGTAACCAAAGATTCAGGTATGATCCTGCATGAAGTTACAAGTTCAGTTTAAACTAACCCTATTAATCTAATTTGCCTGGCTTTTCAGTAGTAGTCTTAAGATATTCTGACTTGTAATGTTTATTTGAAGGTGACAAGATACAGAGTCAGAGTTAAAAACCTTCGTAAAAGTGCAAACAAGGGCCAGACGGATTAATGGTCAGTAAGCATGATGACTAATTAATTATGTAAGCCAGTTAAGAAAGCTACAGATGAGTAAATGTTGTTTATATTGCATCACAGTGTAGCGTGAAGACAGCGCAGAACATTTCTTAAGAAAAGGTCCTCGGCCTGGAGCACTTCCTAGAGAGAGAGACAACAGAAGATTTAATCTTGTATAATTTGTTGTGAGTCTCTCTGTCCACTTCCCCTTTCCCTGGGGGAGAAGTCAATCCAGTCAGTGTCAACGTCCTGATTGGGTTGGTTGATCCTTGAGGGAGTTGGGAGTTTGCAGCTCGAGAGGAAAACGTCAGAAGAGTCTCGCAAGACTCCTCAACAGTAGACGAAGCCTATCTTCCCAAATTTCTAAATCGTTTCCTCTTGAGTCTGCAAACTCACCCTCATGGATGCTTCACAGTTGTCACAATTAGTCCAGAAATTGACAGTGGAAATGGAAAATTTACGTTTGGAGAATCAATCACTCCGTCAGGAATTAAATGAGACTAGGGTAGGATTCTCAACTTGGAGGGATTCCTCTAAAGAGAGGAAACCAGTTGTGGCGCCAGCTAGATTAGGAGCTGAAGTTGTTCAGCCACATACCTCAGAAGATCGGTCAGAAAAGCAGCCAGTTCAAGTTACTGTGGTTACTCCTACACCTGTCCCCTTGGCTAACCCAGAAAGGTTTTCTGGAGATAATAGCAGATTTGCAACGTTTTTTAGTCAGTGTCAATTGCATTTCATGTGTAAGCCTCAAATTTTTTCTTCTGATTCTGCTAAGGTAGCATTTATAATTTCGTATCTGGGGGGGGTGGCTGCGAACTGGGCCATGCCCTTAGTAGATAATAATGATCCTTTGCTTCATAATTTGCAGAATTTCAAATTGGCCATGTCCAATTTATTCGCTAAACACACCTTAATTCTGTCTTCTGATAATGAGTTGTTGAGTCTTCGTCAAGGGACCAAGGATCTTGTCTCTTATATTACTACCTTTAATAGACTTCTGTCTGAAACTCATTGGCCAGAGGAGAAGAGAATCTCTTTATTGTATAGAGGTCTAAAAGATGATTTAAAAGATTCTCTTGCTCACATAGTGAATTTGCCTGATGGGTTTAAGGAATTTCAGGATCTGGTGGTTAGGCTTGATCACAGATTAGGTGAACGTAGAAATGAAAAAACTAGGAGTGATTTTAGAAGTCCACTAGTTAAAGTTGAGAAAAAGGAATCAGAAGTTAAGAATGTTTTTGTTGAACCTGTTTTACCGAGTGGGTTTAAAGGGCCTTTATCCCCAGAAGAAAAAGAACGGAGACGTAAGGGCAATTTATGTTTATACTGTGGCAAACCTGGGCACTTTGCCAAGGATTGTTCTGTAAAACCCACAAAAAAGAAAGTTCTTGCTATTGAAACTCTTCCCATTAAGCCGTCGGAAAACTGAAATTCTCGAGGGAAGAAGAGATCGTTTCCTCGAGTAGAATTTCTTCTAAGGTCTCTAAATTTGTCACCAATGTAACGACACTTATTCCCAAACATTTTACTATCCGGATGGTCTTTATTTTAACCACTCTTCAAAGACATAGTATTCCTGTACTTTTGGACTCTGGGGCTACTGGGAATTTTTTCGATATTGGGTTTGCTCATAAACAGAATCTGAAATTTGTTACTAAAGAGGAACCTGAGTCTGTGAGAGCTGTTGATGGTTCAGTTTTATCTTCCGGTATGATTCAATTTTGTACTGAACCATTGACTTTAGTAGCAGATAATGGTCATACTGAGAAAGTGGTTTTTGACCTTATTGATGCACCAAATTTTGGTGTCATCTTAGGCATTCCTTGGTTGGAATTACATAATCCCAAAATTGACTGGATTAAAAGGACCGTTACCTTAGAGTCTTCCTTTTGTAAATTACATTGTTATCAAGAGACCAAAGATCCAGTGATGCCCCTTTTTTGTGCTGCTTTAACTGCTGAAGATAATAAACTTCCAGTTGAGTATAAAAACTTTTCTAAGGTTTTTGATCCTGTTGAAGCAACCAAATTACCACCGCATAGAATTTTTGATTGCAGAATTGATTTAGTTCCTGGTGCTATTCTACCCTGTAGTAGAATTTACGCTTTAACTGAGCCTGAAAATGTTTATTTAAGGAACTATTTGGATGAGCTTTTGGAATTAGGTTTCATTCGACATTCCACTTCTCCTGTTTCGTCTCCTCTTTTCTTCGTTGCGAAGAAATCTGGGGATTTGAGGGCTTGTATTGATTACAGAGCGGTAAATAAAGCAACCATTAAGAATAGGTACCCATTGCCTTTGATTCCAGTGCTTCTTAATCAAATTAGAGGTTCTAGTGTTTACACCAAACTGGATCTTAGAGGAGCATATCATTTGATTAGAGTTAAAGAAGGCGATGAATGGAAGACCGCTTTTCGTACGAAATTTGGTCTTTTTGAGTATACGGTTATGCCATTTGGTCTTTGCAATGCTCCAGCAGCTTTTCAATACTTTATTAATGAGGTCTTGCATGATCTATTGGATGTCTGTTGTATCGTTTATATTGACGACATATTAATTTATTCTAAAAATATGGAAGAGCATGTACAACATGTCCAGTTAGTATTACAGAAATTAAGAGAACATTCTCTGTATGCTAAATTGGAAAAATGTGTTTTCAATGCTTCTCAAGTGGAATTTCTTGGTTATTGTTTATCACCTGAGGGAATTCTTATGGATCCAAAGAAAGTTGAGGCAATTCTTACCTGGCCAATCCCTGCTTCAATCAAAGACACGCAGAGAATTTTAGGATTTGCTAACTTTTATAGGCGATTCATTTCTAAGTTTTCAGAAATTGTTACTCCCATTACTCAGTTATTGAAAAAGGGGAAAGTCTTTTCTTGGACTGAAGAAGCCGACCAAGCATTTTCATTGTTGAAGAAGGCTTTTACCTCTGCTCCTATTTTGGTTCATCCTGATCCTGATAGGCCTTTCTTTGTGGAAGCAGATGCTTCACAGACTGCTATTGGTGGTGTGTTGCTTCAAAAGGATGCAAATACTGGTCACCTTCATCCTATAGCTTTTATCTCCAGGAAATGACTTTTGGCTGAGCAAAATTATACAATTGCAGAACGAGAATTGTTAGCCATTAAAGATGTGTTTCAAGAATGGAGACATCACCTTTTGGGAGCTAAACACACTATTACTGTTTATTCTGACCATAAAAATTTACAATTTTATTCCACTGTTAAGGCTTTTACTCCTAGACAAATGAGGTGGTTACAATTTTTTAGTGAATTTGACTTTTTAATTATGTATCGACCTGGAAAGAAGCAGCTGTTGTCTGACACTTTCACGATTAGTTTGTGAAAAAGACTTAAATTCTGTTAAGGACCCTCCCAGTATTTTGCCTTTAGAAAAAATTGTTGCGGAAAGAGCATTCAGAAAGTTTCTTAGATTCGGTAAAGAAGGAATTAAAGAATTTTGATGTTCATGAATGGTTATTTAAAAAAGGGAATTCCATTAGAGATGGGTTTTTCTATCACAATGATAAATTGTTTATTCCTACTAGAGTTTTACAGGATAAGGTCATGCAGTGGAATCATGATTTGGCAATTGCTGCGCATCCGGGTATTAACAAAACCTTGGATTTATGTCAACGTCATTTTTGGTGGGAAAAAATGATTCCTATAATCCAACAATTCGTGAAAGCTTGTCCAGTTTGTTCACGTCAAAAAGCTTTACATGAAGTTCCAATGGGTTTACTTCGTCCTATGACTATTCCCCCTCACCCTTGGCATACAATCAGTTTAGATTTTATTACTGATCTTCCTAAGTCTAATGGTTTTACTACAGTTCTGGTGGTGGTGGATTTGTTATCTAAAATGGGACATTTTATTCCATTACACAAGATTCCTTCTGCAGCTGAATTCAGTACTGTATTTTTATCCAATATCGTGAAACTTCATGGTCTTCCCTCAAAGATTATTTCAGATAGGGGTCCTCAGTTCATTTCAAAATTCTGGTCACAACTCAGTAAACATTTAGGAATCGAGTTAGCTCTGTCCTCTTCTTTTCATCCACAGACTGATGGACAGACTGAGAGATTGAACCAGCATGTTGAACAAGGTTTAAGATGTGTGTTAACAACTTCCTCTTGTCCCTGGGATGAAGTTTTACCTTGGGCAGAATTTTCCTATAATAACACCACTCATTCAGCTCTGGGTTGCTCTCCTTTTTATTTTATCACTGGTCAACATCCAAGATCTATTCCTATACTCTTACCTGATGAACAATTGTCTATGCCAGCAGTTACTGATAGGTTAACACATCTGTTTGATATCCAAGATAAGGCTAGGAAGCAATGGGTCAAGAGTAAAATTACCATGAAAAAGACTGCTGATTCTCATCGTAAACCTGCTCCTTTGTATAAGGAAGGTCAGTTGGTATGGTTATCTACTAGAAACATGCAGTTGGAAGGTCCCAGGAAGTTGAAACCCAGATATATTGGGCCGTTTGAAATTAAGAAAGTTTTGAATCCTGTGTCTGTGAAACTAGTTTTGCCTGAGGAATATGCTATTCACCCTGTTTTTCATGTTTCTTTGTTGAAACCTTTTGAACCTTCTACTCGAGCTGACAATCCACCTCCACCTGTAATTGTCGGTGATCATGTTGAGTACGAAGTTAAAACTATTCTGGATTCTAAAAGGATACGGGGTACCTTGTTTTATTTGGTTGATTGGAAGGGTTATGATCCTTCTGAGCGATCTTGGGAACCTGAGAGAAATGTTCATGCTCCTAGACTTATTAGGTCTTTTCATGCATTGCATCCTGATAAACCTAGACCTGTAAGACGACCTTTGGGGGGAGGAACTGTTAGGGGTGTTACCGGTCGTCTTCATTAGATTCTGATTCAGAACTGGTTCAGTTAACATCTTGTGAATTAGTAAGGTTATTTTGATAATTGCCTTTGGCAATGCTTGTTTATTTACCTACTGAAACATGAACTAATTCCTAGAATGTGTGCTCTGTTGAGACAGGCTCGCGCCAGCCCTCGTGCTTGGTGTTACGTTGTAAGAGGCTCGCGCTGAGTCTCGTGGTGGAAGCTATAAATATGAGCTTCTACCAACTGTCAAATGCTTCGTCTCTCGTTGTTCTTGACGAGAGCTTCTGCTCCCACGTTGGATCCTTCAGTCCCTGTCATCTCTTGTTTCCGTTCGTGAAAGAAAACTCAAGCCCCATTTATTCCGTTCCTTTAAACCCCGTGTTGACAAGTTTCCCAAGCTCCTGGCTGTCAGCGTCGTTGATTCATGACAGTGAAAGAAGGCGACGCGGGCGGACTCCGGAGCTTCTCTGAGGCAGCCAGCCGGGAGGTTTGTTTACTCGCTCCCTCTCTGCCGGCAGTTCGAGTCTCTTGGCAGCGCTGCTCTGCCTAAATGAAAAGAAGACAGTAAGAGATCGCTTTTGTTTTTAAAAAGGCCACGGACTTTGTCTAAATGCAATGTGGCTAGGTTAATTTAGTGTAAGTTCTTAGAAACGCTAAAAAAGGAAATTACTCGTCGTTTAGTGTTAACCAAGGAACAAGCCTTGGTAAAGGCAAGTGACTTATGAGGTGGAGTTGGAACATTTAAACCAATGGACAAGCGCTTGCAAAACTTGGAGATACCTAAACGAGTTGTGGAGGAGATTAATGGCAGTAGCTACATAGAGCCAAGTATTGTATTGTTGTAAGCGCTCTGTAGCAGATAAGAGACAAACTAGCCTAGATAAAGGCAAAGGTGTAAAATAGGCAAACCAAATGTGTATGAGTAATTCTGTGATATGTTGGTTTAATTGCAGAGTTATATGAGAAAGGTTAGCTTATTTACAAGGTCAGTCAGGATAATTAACCTTAGATAGAAGAGTGAATTTAGATAGGTTGTGTCTACCTGTCTTCCTACTGCAGAACTTCCTAACAGAAGAAGTAACCAAAGATTCAGGTATGATCCTGCATGAAGTTACAAGTTCAGTTTAAACTAACCCTATTAATCTAATTTGCCTGGCTTTTCAGTAGTAGTCTTAAGATATTCTGACATGTAATGTTTATTTGAAGGTGACAAGATACAGAGTCAGAGTTAAAAACCTTCGTAAAAGTGCAAACAAGGGCCAGACGGATTAATGGTCAGTAAGCATGATGACTAATTAATTATCTAAGCCAGTTAAGAAAGCTACAGATGAGTAAATGTTGTTTATATTGCATCACAGTGTAGCGTGAAGACAGCGCAGAACATTTCTTAAGAAAAGGTCCTCGGCCTGGAGCACTTCCTAGAGAGAGAGACAACAGAAGATTTAATCTTGTATAATTTGTTGTGAGTCTTTCTGTCCACTTCCCCTTTCCCTGGGGGAGAAGTCAATCCAGTCAGTGTCAACGTCCTGATTGGGTTGGTTGATCCTTGAGGGAGTTGGGAGTTTGCAGCTCGAGAGGAAAACGTCAGAAGAGTCTCGCAAGACTCCTCAACAGTGGGAGGGCGGTGCACATACCCAAGAGTATCTCCGTGGCATATGGGCGATGCACCCTGGCTCTGCAATGGTACCGTCTCCAGCAAAGCTTCAGAATGCGTTCCTCATGAGATAATGAGTCCATATACAATTTTTGCTGGAGCACAATAAACAACAGCAGGTGCCAAGGTATTCCGGGCTCACCCTCACGCTCTGGGCCCCTGAATTCCAGAGCTATAGCTTTGGTGAACCCCTGGAACTGTGCAGTTAGGTAATACAACTCAAAATCTGGCACCGCAAGCCCCTCATCTGCTGTCGGGTGCATCAATGTGTCCAGTGCCACCCTCCGTCTCCCGTTTCCTCAGATGAAGCCACCAAGCAAGGATCGGAGCTGCCGAAAAGTGTCAGCAGGTATCCACACCGGCAGTGTCCGAAAATAATATAGCAAGCGGAGAAGGGCCACCATCTTCAAGAGGGCCACTCGGCCGGCCACAGATAAAGGCAAGGTCCCACAAAATTGCATGCTGCTCTTAAGCCCCACGTATCGGTCTGCCGATATTTCCGTCCAGTAGGTCCCCTTGAGTGTGATAAATATTCGTTCAAAGGTAAGGAAGGCAGCGGGGTTCCCACTTAATGTCTTGCACATGCGTGGGCGTGTCACCCAACAGATCTATTGGAAATATGCAAGTCTTCGCCCAGTTCACTCTGAGTCCGGAGATCTCCCCAAAATCGTGAAGCAGCGCGCATGCCCCCTCCAAGGCATCTCCTGCATTCGACAAAAACATGAAGAGGTCATCCGCGTATAACGAAATATATTGCATATGCCCACGGAGATGTAAACCCTGGTACACCCTCCCCAATCTAGCACGAGCGGCCAATGGCTCAATGGCCAAGGCAAATAACAACGGGGACAGCGGGCATCCCTGGCGCGTGCCAAGCCCCACGGGGTGCGAGGAAGAAATTACCGCTCCGACCCTCACTCTGGCTCTCGCTGAACAATATAATATTTCCGTCCATCGCACACAGCTCTCCCCGAGCCCAAAGGGTGTCATGATAAAAAACAAGTAGGGCCACTCCAAACTATCAAATGCTTTTGCAATGTCCACAGAGAGGACTACCGCTAGGCTGTCCTCTCCATGGTCCTCATCAAGGATTTGCCTGCGGTGTTACGGGTGGGAATAAAACCAGACTGATCCGGATGAATCATTCGCACCATATGTGGGAGGAGCCGGGTGGCAAGGATACGGCTCAAGATTTTATAATCCGTGGTGAGCATTGATAGGGGACGGTACGCAGTCGGGTCAGCGGGAGCCTTCCCTGGTTTAAGCAGAGGAATAATGACCGCTTCTCGAGCAGAGGCCGGCAGGGCCCCCAGTTCCTTGCTTCTCTAAAAACTGTCCGTAATATAGGGGCAAGGACATCTATATAGGCCAAAAAAAACTCGATGGGCGACCCATCAATTCCCGGAGTCTTGTTACGCGCCATCTGTTTAATAGCATACCTAATTTCAGTTAATGTGATGTCCTGTCCAAGGGAGTCGGCTTGTTCCGCTTCTAAGAGGGGTCATTCTTTGTCCCCCAGGAATTCCCGCATGTCAATCGCGTCAGTCTGCAGTCGACTATTGTACAATTCTGTATAATATTTATGAAACTGGTCATTTATACGATGCTGGGTGTATTCCACTTGTCCAGTCAGAGAAGCCATCGCCAATATAGGGGTGCTTCTGGGGAGGGGGTTAGCCAACCATGCCAGCAAAGTACCCACTTTGTCCCCTTCCGCATGTGTACGGGCCAGATAGGCCCTATGGTCAAAGCACTTTAAACGTTCGGCCACTACCGCCATGGCCTCCTTGGCCCTCAAGACCTCTTCTCGCGCCTCAGGGTTAGCTGAATGGGTTCGCTCAGCCGCCCGAAGCTTACCTTCCTCCAAGTCAATATCACGTAATAACATCTTTCGTACTCCTACCCACTTAGCAATACATAAGCCTCGCATCACCACTTTAAAGGTGTCCCACTCGGTTGCGGTCATCATAGCCGTGCCCTCATTATTGCTAAAATATTGTTCTATTCCTGTTCCAACCTCAGCTCGGAAGACCGGATCGTCCAACATCTCCGGGCGCAACCGCCAATATGGTATAGCCGGACGCTCCGGGGCTCAGCGGAAACCCACTAACAAAGGATTATGATCCGAGATGGTGCGCGATAAATATTCGCTGTGGACCACCATGGCAGAGATTCCAGCACTATATAAAATAGCATCAAGTCTCACATGCAAATCATGTAAAGCTGAGAAATAGGAATAATCCCGTTCCCCTGGATGATGTGCGCGCCATACATCAATAAGCCCCCAGCTATCTTGCCATTGACCTCTGATTTTAGACAGCCTATATATTGGGGCATCAGGTAACGGGGGATGGGATCTATCCATGGCCACATCCGTTATAGAGTTAAAGTCCCCTCCCAAAAGCACCGGGTTTGTGAAGTAGACGGCCAAAGTCTCAGACATGTGAGCAAAGAAGGTTGCCTGATCCACATTAGGGGCATATATACTGCAAAGGGTCACATCTCGCCCTTGAAGGTGTCCCACCACTACCACATAGCGGCCCTCAGGGTCCACTAACTCGTCAATCACCTGGAAGGGGACTCCCGCTCTCACCAAAATCAACACCCCTCTTGCAAAAGCCGAATAAGTAATATAATAAAGCTGCCCTCTACACCTACGTTGCATTGCTAACCCCTCAGTTCTAGTAAGGTGTGTCTCTTGTAGAAATACTATGTGAGCTCCTCTACGCACCAAATAGGAATGGACCGTGTGTCGCCGCTGCATAGAGTGTAAGCCCCGCACATTCCAGGTCATACATTTTATATCAGGTAACGGACCCATGGATCAATTGCAAAAGCACATTAGGCCGCCAGTTCCCCCAAGACACGCCGGTGAGCACTATTTCCCGATCAAAGACCCCAACATCCCTAGAAAACCCCACCCCACCCACACCATTACCCTCCCTCCCCAGAACAGGCACTAACATAGTAAATCCCATTCAAACTGACACCCCAACGGATCACTGACTAAATATCGAGGGAACAAAATATAGACTACCCAAAATATCAATGCCAAAATATCGACAAACAAAATATTGAATTCCTATCTACAAACAGGTAAGTAACAAGATATTGAATCCAAAATATCGTTTAAAAATATATACTTTGTAAAAATATTGAATTTCCTAAAAATAATGTAAAATTAAAAAAAATATTAAAAATAAATAGCTAAAATATAGTTAAAATACTTAAATTACCTTTAAATTATTAAATAATTAATTTAACTTATAAAAAACATACAATCATATATGTTAAAACATATATATATTAACATAATATTAATAAACAATACACAATATTATTACCGTAGGATAGCGGGAGTGTAAAAATTACTATTCCCACTCCTGGAAGTGCAAAAGTAGGGAAAGCGTTGGATAGCGTAGGGGTAAAAATTACTATTCCCCTCCAAAGAGTGCAACTGTAGGGAAAGTGTTGGATAGCGTAGGGGTAAAAATTACTATTCCCACTCAAGAGAGTGCAACAGTAGGGAAAGCGTTGGATAGCGTAGGGTTAAAAATTACTATTCCCACTCCAGTGAGTGCAACAGTAGGGAAAGCGTTGGATAGCATAGGGGTAAATTTTACTATTCCCACTCTAGTGAAAATAAATTAATATATTTCACATATCTATCAATTAATCAATTAATAAAAATTAATTAGCAATTAAGAATTAATTAATTACCAATTAAAATATAATTAACAATTTATTCAAAATAAATACCAATAAATAAATGTACATATTTAAATAATTATAATTATATTACTTCCCACCCTATTCTCCTATAAACTCACAACCCGCTACAGAAAAGAAATTAATATTATTCACATAATTATCAATTAATCAATTAATAAAAATTAATTATCAATTAAGAATTAATTAATGACCAATTAAAAATTATTTAACAATTCATTCAAAATAAATACCAATAAATATATTTACATATTTAATTAATTATAATTAAATTACTTCCCACCCTATTCCCCTATAAGCCTACAACCCGCTACAGAAAATAAATTAATATTATTCACATAATTATCAATTAATAAAAATTAATTATCAATTGAGAATTAATTAATTACCAATTAAAAATTAATTAACAATTTATTCAAAATAAATACCAATACATTAATTAACATATTTAATTAATTATAATTAAATTACTTCCCACCCTATTGCCCTATAAACCCACAACCCGCTACAGAATTAAATTACGCAAAAATTAAATAACATAAAATTAATTACTTAAAATAAATTACAAAAAAAATACTTTTCACACATACTAACATACAAAATACTTAAAAAAATTCGATATTATTAAAAATTCGATATTTTTCATGAACTACATTATGTACTTCGATATTTTGACTTTCTATATTTTTTAAATCGATATTACATTACTTACCTTAAAAACGATATTTTTGATGTCTATATTCTGTCCATTCGATATTTTGTCCATTCTATATTTTGGCTCGATATTTGTGTTAGTCTATATTTTGGACTCGATATTTTGACCATATACCACCCCAACAAATGCCCTCTAGTGAGGACCAAAGACGTACTAACTGGGAACCATCCGGTGGGGGTAGGGTAGAATCTAGAAGATCAACAATAGTCAGCTGATATGTCCAGCACCAACCCCCCAGCAAGAACCGATCCCCCACTAGTGAAGGGATTACACTCCCCGGATGAAAGGACAGTAACAAATGAACGATCAATTGCCTCCTCTGATCAACAAGTGTCACGATCACAACATTATTAAGCGACCAGGGACATGGTGAATGGTGGGTCATACAGCAACAATCACCATCAGGGAGAGTCACAAAGTCTACCTTGCCTGCTAGGAAGCGTGCACCATGTCATCCGCTGTACCTGGTGTCACCTGGGGAAGAACCCGGCCGCTTGCTTCGGAGAGCTCGGTGTCCGTATCTCCTGCTTCTTTCTCCGAGCCAGTGGACTCTACCGGTGTGGAAGACTTGTACCCGAAGATATCTGTAATCGCCCGTAGCGCCGCCAACCGTTCCGTTTCCTTCTGAGACGTAGAAGGGCCCTCAAGCACTGTCTGTCGTCCTCTAGCTCGGCGAGATCGACAAGGCCGTTGTTCCTCCGATGCATGCCGCAAAGGGAGACCAGCCACTCCCTTGCCTGTTCGATACGATTATAGCCATGACCAGGCTTCATCAGGACTGTTGCTAAAATGTGTTTTACCGTCCAGTACAATTCGCAATCGGGCGGGGAACATCAAGGAGTATTGTACGCCTTCTTCCCTGAGTGCTCGCTTAACTGCCAAGAAGGACGTCCGAGCTCGTTGTACTTCGAGCGTGTAATCTGGGAAAAGCGTGACATTGCTGTTGTCCACAGTATAGGGGCCTGAGGACCTGGCCTTTTGGAGGAGTAAATCCCTATCCCTGTAGTGAAGGAGGCATGCCGCCACCAGAAGGGGATGGTGCCCAGGATCCGGCGGGCACGCTGGCACCCTATGGGCCCTTTCCAGGGTATAAAACTGCGACAGTCCTTCCGGTGCGGCCACTTCCCTGAACCAACGCTCCAAGTAAGCCACCATGTCGGGCCATTCAATGCATTCCGGCATATCGCCTACATGAACATTATTCCTTCTATTGCGGCCTTCAGCGTCATCAGCCCGCTTTTCCAGAGTCCGCAGCCGGGCCAGTACTTCTCCCATCTGAATATCCAGCTTGAGCTGTCCTGGCCCAACTTCCTCCAGCCTGATCTCTGTGTGTCGCACCCTATCAGATAGCTTCGCATGGTCGGCAGGTAAGAGCCCCAGGCCTGTCGCCACCTTAGCTATGTCCTGCTGCAGGGCCGCTCTAGTATCCGTTATGGCCTGCAGTATTTGGTCCACCTGGTTCTGCGGCAGTGTCCCAGGAGGAGCAGCCGCAAGGTCCTGTGGCCCCTGATCCGCCGCCGACTCCACGCGGTCCAAGGAGGCACCCCCCTTTTTCCCCCGGAGCTTACCCATGGTACAGCCCAGTGGGCGTAGTGCAAAGGGGGCAAGTACCTCACAGGGATTGATTGCTCACAGTGCAGTGAGTGCGCAGATGGGCCTGGCGTACGGTATCCCCACGGGCGATGAAAAATCCCTGCGCTCTATAGATTCAGTTGTCAACCTGCGGGCCCCAGTGTAGACCGTCCCACCACACACAATCCACTGCACTGGCCATGCACTATCACGGGGCAGGAACTACTCCAAGCCACGGTGGCCAACCAAGGCCCAACTCCCTGGCACTGTTCCGTCGTAGGCACTTCACAGCCAGCCACCTCCGGCGATCACCTCTCACCTCTAACAGGGAGTTGTAATTTCAAGAAAACAGGTAACTTTTAAGTATTCTTTATTGCAGCACGTTAAACAGGTCCAACTCCTTCAGTTAATCAATTTCCAATCCCCTTGTACATTCTTGCACAGTTAGACCACAACCATCAGAATGTAGAACTTAGTCAAAGGACAACATGGCTCACGCAGGAGCTCCTGCCAGTGCATGTGCATAGAACATCTTATTAAAGAAACATGACAAAATATAATACAAAAGAATGCAACACAGAGCCAGGCGTCTCCCTCCACCGCCGCCACTCTCCGGGACTGGGGAACAAGATGGGGCGCAGCAGCAGTCCGTGCTCACCCCCACAGAGCAAGGGCAGGGCCCAGGTGGTCCCAGCTCCGAAGTGCAGCAGAGGCGAGGCCCTCAAACGATTAGCTCCTCCGTGCAATGAGACCGTGGAAAAGGGCACTCCAGTTACAGAGGAGCAGCCATAAATATCCAGCTGGGAGGGGAAGATAGTAGCGGTACCAGGGGCCCCACCAAACCAGCCTCGTTAGCAAACAACTGTTGGCAGACCACAAAACTGCTCCCTGCAACTCCTCGCAGCGCTATGTCCTGTTGCAGCTCCACAGGATCCACGATCGGCCGCGTCACCCCCACACAGCTCTAGCCACGCTCCCTGCCACGGCCCCCAGCACCAGGTGACCAGCAGCGGCCAGCAGCGTCTTCTAGGGCCAAGGGAACCTTCCGCACCACCCCGCTCCAATGGAACACCTCGCAGGGCACCAAGGAACAAGCACACTCCCGGACTCGCCACCAGGGCCAGGCTCCAGTGTCCGCCTCCAACCGTCCAGTCTGGCCCGCAGAGGTCTCACACAGCTATCAGCCCCCAGTAGAGTTCTCACAACACCCTCCGGTCAACCGGGCAGTCCTCCAGGGCAGGCGCCACCTGCCATTTCGGGATGCGCCATCACCACCACCGCCATCGAGTCAGAGCTCGGAGGCCTTCACGGGTTCCGAACTACATATTAAGTGTCGCCCTCCCCAGCACGGGCAGGGACATCTCCCAACACACTTTCACTCTGCAAGGATTACATTAGGGACCAAAGCAGCCCGAAAACAGGAGAATTAGTGGGGTTGGTGAGGGGCTACAGGCTCACGCTTCCTCCTCCATCGGCTCCGAAGCCACGCCCCCCCTCCAGCTTACATGATGCACCTAGTTTGCCAGTCCTACCGATTTCAATTGTGAATTTCTTTCTGCATTACGGTTACTGTAATGTAGGCCACAGCATGAACTTTCATTGTAAAGAAGTCCCTCGTCTCTGTTTATTCTGACAGTGAGTTCGACTTCATGCAGTTCTGCACCAGTGTCAGAGCTGTGAACCACGACTACCTCCAAATATTCAGAGAACTTGTCAGAAATGCATCTCCACCATCCCCCTGGCGCGCCTGCTATGCAAGAGCGTGTGTAAATAAAGGAACAGAAACGCGTTCACTAAACAAATGCCAGAACTATTTGCTTCGGCAGCTCCTTGCTCCGTACACCCCTGAGAGAGCCCGCAGACCCTCCAACGCCCCATGGGCTCGAGTTTCCTCCATTAGAAGGGCAAGCAGTGGAGGGCAATCCTTTGGCTTCAGTGCAGCCAAACTCTGCAACTCTCTTCCCCAAACAATAAAAGAGGAGAGATCGGGCAGTGCAACGGCGCAAAGAGCTTGAGAGAGAGAAAAGTAGATCGGGGCTTGGGGCTCACTGAGAACGCTAGAGCCGGTACTTGTCAACATACTTCTGCAGCTTAAAGGCGAGTCCTCTTTCTCTACCACTTTTACAAAAAGTACTGTACAGTAAACCTCCACTAAAACTCTTTGCTTCTGCACAGATATTGCTTTTGAAAACTCTCCATTAGAATGAAAGTTACAAGTCAAAGGCTAATATCTAAGGCGGCCTGTAGGGGCCAAAAATATGTCAATTGGAGACGCTTAGGAAAACGCAAAGGAGACGTAGATGCCGTGATTTGGGGACACATGGCGGGCACTGCTGAGCATTTGAGTAACTTTGAATGAATTGGACAACAAAGCCTCGTGTTAGTGTTGTTACTGGAAAGAAGGTGCCCCGCTTGTCTTTATCCATTTGACATAAAAGAGGGAGTGTCTTGGCATCAAGAAGGTGCATTCTGAAGTATTCTGATGTTATTTAATAATAGGATTTTGGTGTCACGGGTGTCACCCCATGTGATGGTGTCACCCAGTGTGGTCCGCACCTCCCTAGTGATGCCACTGATTCCTCATCTTTATTCAGGCCCTTGGCTTCCTCTGTACCCTGCTCTGTATTATATCTTAAATCAATTCTTTCCAATTTCTTCTCTTGATCACCTCCTCTGATATAAGGCCAAAGAAACTGAGTGAGACTACAATACTATCATGGCATTTTTCAAAATCTCCAGACACTGGGGAATTTTTGTCAGCGTGTTTGATGCCTCTCATATGCTCCATCACTTAGCAATGGGGAAAATCAAGTTGATAGCATATTGTTTTCTGTGTGTGCATTGTTTCACATATACACACACAGAAATCTGTGCTAAAGGTTATGAATTGATTGCTTTTTCTTGCTGTTATGCAGAATAACCTCCTTCATTTTGACACCAGATTTGCAAGCCATACATTTCCCACATTTTCTGAAACCTTTTAGTTTAGATGACCCCTTTCTTTCATTTGACTATCCATATAGCTATGGGCTTTTTGGTCATTTAAGGATAGGACTTTACGATACGTGATGGAGCGATGTGAGGTAATATCGTGTCCAATCACCTGATCAGCTTTTAATATTTTGCAATGTTTAGAATTTGTCTTGCTGCTGTGTACCTAGTATTGTTTGTAGTGATGAACCTTACGGTAATTTCAGGTCCCTTCTTTGGTGTGTCTGATTTAAAAGTAGTTTATTCATGTTCTGGGTTCTCGCTTGGCTGCTGGCCGCTTACTTTTTTCTTCCTTCTCATACGCTTCTTGGCTATCACAATTTTATGGGTCAGTAGCATTTCACCGTAGGGGATACTTTCAATCAGTTTCTGTGGATGCACGCTATTCACAACACCCTGCTTTTTCCTTTCTATGTAGGCTTTTGACCATGTGCGCTTCTCTAGCTCAGTATGGATAACCAGGTCATTCATAGATTTATTTCTGATCTAATGAGTACATTTTCAGTTGAGATCAGTTTTTGTCTATCTCTGTATCAATCTTTTAGACATTTCCCTTCTTCCGCCCCACAGCAGGGAAAGGTCATCTATATCCCCGATCCAAATCAGTGCATGGTTTGTCATGTTTTCATTTTGTGATATCCAGATCACCTGTTATGTGCCGGGCTAGGCCCATGTAACGAACTGGCTCATTTCATATATTGTCAACTTTTTTACAGGATCATTTCTGCTGTGACCTTTTAGACATATTTGCATGCACGAAAATGTTGGATTACTTTCTCGGAAACGACTTTGTTTACAAATCTAGCACAGCATTATCATGATGCCTCGAACACCATGTGCAAGGCCTCTTGACGCACTATGTACAAATGTCAATCAATCAATCAATAAATTTATAGAGCACGCTACTCACCCGTGAGGGTCTCAAGGCGCTAAAGGGTGGGGTGCTGTCATTGCTCGAATAGCCAGGTCTGAAGGTGAGGTGGTCCTGGGTCAGTCGAAGATGTGCGGGGACTGAGTTCCATGTCTTTGCGGCCAGGTAGGAGAAAGATCTTCCTCCAGCAGTGGTTCTGTGAATCCGTGGAATGGTGGCGAGGTCAAGGCTGGCTGAGCCGAGCTGGCAGGTGGGGGTGTAGAACGAGAGGCGGTCGTTGAGGTATATGGGTCCTTTGTCGTGGAGCACTTTGTGTGCGTGGGTGAGGAGCGTGTACGTGATCCTCTTGTTGACGGGGAGCCAGTGCAGGTTTCTTAGGTGGGCGGATTGTGGCTGTGACAGGGGATGTCGAGGATGAGTCGAGCGGAGGCATTTTTTATGCGCTGAAGCCGTTTCTGGAGTTTGGCTGTGTTTCCTGCGTAGAGGGCGTTTCCGTAGTCCAGTCGGCTGGTGACGAGGGCCTGGGTGACAGTCTTTCTGGTTTCTGTGGGGATACACCTGAAGATTTTTCGGAGCATGCGCAGGGTGTTGAAGCAGGATGAGGATACGGCGTTGACTTGCCTGGCCAACGAGAGGGAGGAGTCCAGGATGAATCCTAGGTTACGTGCGTGGTCCGTGGGAGTCGGCGTGGGGCCCAGTGCTGTGGGCCACCAGGTGTCATCCCAGGTGAAGAGGGATTGTCCAAATATGAGGACCTCCGTCTTGTCTGAGTTCAGCTTCAGGCGACTGAGCTTCATCAATCAATCAATCAATCAATCACTAGAATTTGTAGAGCGCTCTACTCACCCGTAAGGGACTCAAGGCGCTGAGGGGGGGGGACGCTACTGCTCGAACAACCAGGTCTTGAGTTGCTTTCTGAAGGAGAGATGGTCCAGGGTCAGCGGTAGGTGAGTGGGGAGGGAGTTCCATGTCTTGGCAGCCAGGTAGGAGAAGGATCTTCCTCCAATGGTGGATTTGTGGATTCGTGGGACGGAGGCGAGGGCGAGGCTGGCGGATCGGAGCTGGTGGGTGGGTGTGTGGAATGTGAGGCGGCTGTTGAGGTACTTCGAGCCTGTGTCGTGGAGAGCCTTGTGTGCGTGGGTGAGGAGTCTGAACGAGATCCTCTTGTTGACGGGGAGCCAGTGCAGGTCCTTCAGGTGGGCAGAGATGTGGCTTTGGCGAGAGATGTCCAGGATGAGTCGTGCTGAGGCGTTCCGAATGCGTTGTAGTCTTTTCTGGAGTTTGGCTGTGGTTCCAGCATAGAGGGTGTTCCCGTAGTCCAGGCGGCTGGTGACGAGGGCCTGGGTGACCGTCGTCCTAGTTTCGGTGGGGATCCATCGGAAGATCTTTCGGAGTATGCGCTGGGTGTTGAAGCAGGATTACGAGACGGCATTGACTTGTTTGGTCATCGTGAAGGAGGAGTCCAGGATGAAGCCCAGGTTGCGTGCGTGGTCTGTTGGCTTGGGTGCGGCGCCCAGGGCAGGGGGCCACCAGGAGTCGCCCCAGGCAGAGGGAGATGGTCCGAGGATGAGGACTTTGGTCTTGTCTGAGTTCAGTTTCAGACGGCTGATCTTCATCCATTCCGCGACTTCTTTCATTCCTTCTTGGAGGTTAGTTTTGGCGGTGGCGGGGTCGTTGGTGAGGGTGAGGATCAGCTGGGTGTCATCGGCGTAGGAGATGATGTTGAGGTTGTGTTGGCGTGCGATGGCTGCGAGAGGGCTCATGTAGATGTTGAAGAGGGTGTGGCTGAGTGAGGATCCTTGCGGAACGCCGCAGATGACTTTGGTGGCCGCGGATCGGAACCGGGGGAGGCGGACTCTCTGGGTTCTTCCGTCGAGGAACGAGATGATCCACTTCAGGGCCACTCCTTGGATTCCGGTGTTGCTGAGGCGCTGTATCAGGGTGCGGTGGCAGACGGTGTCGAAGGCTGCTGAGAGGTCCAGGAGGATGAGGGCAACAGTTTCCCCGTTGTCGAGTAGGGACCTGATGTCGTCGGTGGCTGCGATGAGGGCGGTCTCCGTGCTGTGGTTTGCTCAGAAACCGGACTGTGAGGGGTCGAGGGATCCGTTGGTTTAGAGAAAGGAGGAGAGTTGTCTGTTAACAGTCTTCTCAATGACTTTGCCTGGAAAGGGGAAGAGCGAGATGGGGGCGAAAGTTCTTCAGGTCCGTAGGGTCCGTGGTGGGTTTCTTCAGGAGGGCGCTCAGCTCGGCATGTTTCCAACTCTCCGGGAAGGTGGCGGATGCGAAGGAGCTGTTGATGATGTTCTGGAGTTGGGGTGCGATGATGGAGTGGGCCTTGTTGAAGACGTGGTGTGGGCAGGGGTCGTGGGGGATCCGGAGTGGATGGTGTTCATCAGGCGGGTGGTGTCTTCGGTGCTGACAGGGGTCCAGGTGCAAAGAGTGGTGGTGGGGGTCGTTGGTTTGGTGGTTGGGTGCGTGGTCAGTGTGCCGAAGCTGTTGTGTATGTCAGCGATCTTGCGGTGGAAGTACTAGACGAGTGAGTCGCAGAGGTCTTGCGAGGGTGTGATGTCGTTGTTGCAGGCGCTGGGGTTGGAGAGCTCTTTAACGATGCTGAAGAGTTCCTTGCTGTTGTGGGTGTTGTTGTCCAGTCGTTCTTTGAAGGATGTCTTCTTGGTGGTGCAGATCAGCTGGTGGTGTTTGCGGGTGGCGTTCTTGAGGGCGGTCATGTGTTCTGCTGTCTGGTCGTGGCGCCAGGCTTTCTCGAGGGTGCGGCAGGTTTTCTTGGAGTTTTTGAGGTCGTTGGTAAACCACGAGGCTTTCCTGCTGCCGGGTCTGCTGGGAGGGTTCTTCAGTGGTGCGAGGTCGTCGGCGCAGGTGGTGAGCCACTGGGTGAGGGTGTCGTCAGAGTTGGTTGTGATGCGGATGGTGTTTCTGTGGACGATGGCGATGGCTCCTCCGGTTTGGTTGACGCGGTCACTCCGGGTGATCTTTTAGCCATCCGGGATGGCTATGGCGATGTTGGGGGCTGAGGAGGCGTTCATTCAGGTTTCTGTGAGGAAGGCGACATCTGGTGATGTTGTGTCGAGGCGGTTCCAGAGTTCGCCGGCGTGCCTGTGGACGGAGCGGGTGTTGAGCAGGATGCACTTGAGGTGGTTGTTGCTGGTGCGGTGCAGGTTTGGAGGCAGGTGAAATGGCAGGCTTTGCAGGTGAAGGGTCTGTGGGTGCATTTCGGGGTGGCTTGGTAGTTGAGTACGTGGAGGGTGGCGGCTTCGTAGGTCCGTCGGGTGCGTTGGCATCGTCGGGGGCCAGGAGTCATGGCGCTGGGCGCTGTCCAGGCACGGACGGACATTGACGGGCTTGCCTTTGGCACGCCCGCTGCGTGTGACCGCTGCGCGTACGTGCGGGCTCTATATGAGGCAAGTGGGAGGGAGGAGCAGCTCGGAGGCGGGAGCGGGGC
Source organism: Lissotriton vulgaris (assembly GCF_964263255.1). NCBI lineage: Eukaryota > Metazoa > Chordata > Amphibia > Caudata > Salamandridae > Lissotriton > Lissotriton vulgaris. The sequence goes on from NW_028245350.1 coordinate 134,915, forward strand.
GGGGGTACAGAAGAGAAAAAGGAGGCGGGGCCATGAGGGAGCAGCGGCGGGAAGCGGGGAGCGGGGGGGCACACCATAGGGGACAATTAACAATAAGCACAATATCACTATCAGCACAAAAGGCACAGTATCACATTACCAGCAAAGAGGAGGTACAATCACGAGGATGCACGAAAATGAGGGCAGGAGCAGCATAGAAGAACGAGCAGCAGCGAGGGGGCACCGGGGTCACAGCTGGCGAACCGTGCGGCGTGGGGGTGTCCTGGGGTCATCCATTCTGCGACGTCTTTCATTCCTTCCTGGAGGTTGGTTTTGGCGGTGGCTGGGTCCTTGGTGAGGGAGAGTATCAGTTGGGTGTCGTCGGCATAGGACATGATGTTGATGTTGTGTTTACGAGCGATGGCGGCGAGGGGGATCGTGTAGATATTGAAGAGGGTTGGGCTGAGTGAGGAGCCCTGGGGTACGCCGCAGATGATCTTGGTGGCTTCGGAGCGGAAGGGAGGGAGGCGGACTCTCTGGGTTCTATTGGAGAGGAATGATTTAATCCAGTCCAGGGCCTTTCCTTGGATCCCAGTGTTGTAGAGGCGGGTTATTAGGGTGCGGTGGTAGACGGTGTAAAAGGCTGCCAAAAGGTCTAGGAGAATGAGGGCGGTTGTTTCTCCGTTGTCCATCATGGTCCTGATGTCCTGGGTGGCTGCGATGAGAGCGGTTTCGGTGCAGAGGTTTGCTCGGAATCTGGACTGGGACGGGTCGAGCGAGTTGTCATCTCTATCTTCATCCACAGGGTGACAGGGCTATCTACATATCTATAAAATTGTCTAATTTATATGTACATCACAAAGATGCTTTCTATTATAAATAATGAGCATCCCAATAGATTAGTAGAGGATGCACTATAGCTGACACCTAGGGTCCGTGCAGGCTGAGACTTCACTATGCAGTGGACTGACATCATTGTGAGGGGGAATTCAGTTTGTAACCAATTTGTGGCCTGTATTCTCTCCTGTCATGTCCCTTAGTGGTGATTCTTGGCTTCACACCCACACACACTCTAGGTACACACAGAGCAGGGATTGCATAGTAGGAGTCCGCCTGATTACTGCCTTGTTTATATGCCTGCATATATATATATACTGTTTTAGCACCATGATAGAACTATATATACTATTTACATGCTTGTAATCACTTTCATCTGCTTCGGTTTACTGATTATCGCAGCACATGTATTTTATACAAGAATAACGTTGGTTCAGTAAATATATTGAAAATGTCCCACAGTGCATTCTCTGTATATTTCTCTGAGAGCAAGTAAGCTTGAGTGACTGAGCAAAAGGTTCTGTTCTGTTTCCAAGATCCCTGAGGGGTCAAGGTCGTCACGTTCAGAGGTTGCCAGAAACCATTTGCTTCCTGGTAAGGTTAGGGAGTCTTATGGTGACAGTGTGAGCTAGCTGGTCTCTAGGTTGCTGATATCTCCGTGCACTCTCTAATTGAAGTTGAAAATTACAACTAGTTTGTGTTGCGCAGTCCTTGCCGCACTGTGTCTGGCAGTGCCTTTAATAATGGAAATAATGTGTGATATGGATATCACTTAGGACGCGTCATTTAACATGAAACTCAAAAGGTTTCTTCACTCATTAAACATTGATTTGTTGTCATACATTAAACCAATCTTCTCATGTTTGTTTTCATCTTCTATTTATTCATAGTTGAATCATCATATTTGTTTTTAGTTGATCAAAATTCATTTCCAAACATAAGCCAATATATTGCATTACTTCATGCTTGCCCAATGCATTTTGGGTTAAGGGTTAACCCTTCGTCAGGGGCCTAGAATAAAGGGAAACATACAGGACCTTAGCGATCAGGGAGTGCACCATAGTCACATATAATAACCAGAACTGATAAATTATATAACATTTTCATCCAGTATATCTCATTAGATGCTATTCGATTCGAATTTCAATACTAACCAAAGATAACGGTTGAGCAAATGTATGTACATTACAAATAAACATTCGTTGTATTAACCATGGATGATCAAGGAATCGATATGGTGTAATAAGTGCTGCATTAGTATCGTGCTGAGATGCATAATGTGGAAAAACGACCAAAAAATTATCTAATGTGCCCATATTAGTTCGGAAGCACAGACTTACCGGTGCAGAAGCGTGCAGTGTTCTCGGCGTCTGAATGCGGAAGCGGTCTGGAATATTCAGGACCCAATCAGAGCTAAGGTTATAGCTCTGTGGTCGTCACGTGATATCGGCACTTGCGGTAAAGTGAAAACATGTTTCAACCGAATATTCGAGTAATTTTACCGTATGTGTTGGGATTGACCAGATATGCAAATAAAACCAAACGAGTGAACTTGTGTGATATAATTTAACGAAACGGTGAAGACCGTGGAATATATGACGGTGAAATATATGACGTAGCGATGAAGGAGGTCACGTGACACGGAAGTAAACGCACGAAAATGGAAAGCGTTTGTTTACATCATCCTATGTTGGAAAACAGGGAAGGCTAGGAAGCTATGTGTAATGGGAAATGTCATGTAAGAACTGTTGGAACAAGAGTGTGCACATAATTAAATCACGGAAAAACAAATACATACACGTATTCAGAAGAATAATGCCGACCACAGAGGTCGGAAATGTGCAGTAACAAATGCTAATTCATAAAATGCAGTGAAGGTTGAACACTGAATCAGTCTGTAACATTTTAAATCGTACCAATAATTCATTTCAGACCGTTGTGATACGATCACAGTTCATCCATAGAAGCACAACTCATGATGTACTTTACAGTAGGGGAGGAAAGGACCCCAAAGTTCCAAGTTGAGCAATTGTATTTTAGAGAAAACATGCGTATTCAATTCTGTCGTTAATTCCAATCGGTTGAAGGGCGTTCAGTTTTTTAATCCAGAAAAATTCTGCCTGTAAACGCTGTTTGACAGGATCCATGTCACAGCGTTGTGGGAGTATATCCAGTATGGTAAATTTGAGTTGGTGATTGTTTTCAAGCCAATGGGTTGCGACTGCTGATTTCGTGTTTTTAGTCCGGATATTACTTTTGTGTTCTGATATTCTAGTCTTTATTTTTCTTTCAGTTTGTCCGACGTACACTTTACCACAAGGGCATTTAATGACATATATTACATTTTTGGAATCACATGTGCCCGTGTAGTGTAGATTGATTTTATGGCCTTTAGTGGGATGCCTAAATATGTTTCCAGTTATTACGTTGTTACATTGAATGCAATTATAACATTTGGACATTCCCTTATGTTGACTTTTTTTGGTTTTAGTCGTGGTTAAGATTTCTTTCAAATTTTTTGATCTTTTGAATGCGAATGTTACTCGGTCACTATAAAGGTGTTGTAAATCTGGTTCATCTTTGATCAACATCCAGTGATGCGTGATGAGTCTTTTAATTTGTTTTGCTGCTGTGGAGAATTTTAAGACACATACAGTATTTTGTTCTTTACTTTGTGTAACTGGTGTTAGTAAATTCTCTCTAGTTTGTTTGGTTACTTTTTCAAGAGCTTGTTTTAGGATTTCTTTGGGGTAACCACGAGAGAGGTACTGATTCTGTTGTTCTTCGATGGTTTGTTCCAAGATACGAGTGTCTGAGGTAATTCTTTTCAGTCTTATGAATTGAGATGTTGGCAAATGTTTCTTGAGTGTTTCAGGATGAAAGCTTTGAAACAGTAGGCAAGAGTTGCGGTCTGTGGTCTTTTTATATACTCGAGTTTGTAGCTGTTGATTATTGATGGTGATTTGTACATCTAGGAAAGAAATTGTTTCTTTATCCACGGTATGAGTGAATTTGATTCTTGGGTTCAATTGATTAAGTTCGGTAATATTGGCAAGTAGCTTCTCTTTGTTTCCTTTCCAGATTAGAAATATATCGTCGATATATCTCTGAAAGATCACAAGATGATCTGTCCAATCGTTGTTGTTAAGTATGTTGTCGTGTTCGAATTTAGACATGAATAAATTAGCATATGAGGGAGCCCCCCCAAAGCCCATTGAGGTGCCATTGCATTGATTGTAATACTTGTGTTCCATTCAAAGTAGCTATGATATAGCGCAAATTGCATCAGTTCAATGAGGAAAACTTTATTGGCTTCACATCTTTCATCTTGCAATAAGTTCCACTCAATTGCTTCGAGGCGTTCGTTGTGAGGTATAGATGTGTACAGTGACACAACGTCCACTGTACATAACCAATATTCAAGTTTTGCATCTAATTGGATGGTTTGAAGCATGTTAAGAAATGCTGTTGTGTCTTTGATGTACGTTTGACCTTTTTGCACAATTGGCTGCAGATGACAATCTAGGTATTTACCAATACTGTCTGAAATAGACCCACAGGCTGATACGATGGGTCTAAACGGTGGTTTCTCAATGTCTTTATGAATTTTTGGTAGCATATACAGTTTTGGTCTCCGTGGATATTTGGTTTCAAGAAATTTCATAGTTTTTTCGTCAATCCATTTCATTTGCAGAGCATGTTCCAGAATTTGTAAAAATATCCGTTGGTATTCTTCAGTTGGATCTGTTTCCAAAAGTATATATGTGTTAGTGTCATTCACATGTTGATTAACATTGTCTTTGTAAAAGGAGGTGTCCATTACGACGAGAGCTCCTCCCTTGTCTGCTCTTTGAAATGTGAGGTCTGTATCAGCAGATAAGTTCATTAGTGTGCTTAATTCTGTTTTTGACAAGTTGCTTTTGCATTTTTTGCTGAAGTTGAGTTTTTGTATATCAGAGAGAAGCGATCTTTCAAATACTTCGATTGTCTTGTGTGAGTATGGTGCACAAAATGTGCTCTTGGGTTTAAAAGAGGTTGTGTTCGAGAGTGGTGTAGTTACTGAATCTTTGAAAAAGTATTTTAATTTGAGAGATCTGAAAAATTTGAACAGTGCTATTTCAGTTTCTGCAAGATTCGTCCTATAGGTGGGGACGAATGATGTGCCTTTGTTCAATATGGACATCTGAGCAGTGGTTAGATGTTTAGAAGAAATATTAATCACTAAGTCGTTTTTGGTGTTTTCTGACTTCTTGTTCTTTTTGCTATTTCTTCCGGTGATTCGTCTGCCCCTCCTGTTGTGACAATGGGTGGTTCGTTGGCTGCTGGGCTGATGTCTAAAAAAGGCTGCTTCTTAGAAGTGCTTGGTTGTTGGTTTTTTTCTATTGGTTGGTTTGTTTTTTTGATTGGTTGTCTGGTTTGAGAAGTATCTGATTCAGAAACTAAACTTTCTTGAGATGAGTTATTGGATGGTTTCGATTTAGGTTGTTGCCATTTCCTTTGGTTATATATTTCTGCCCAAGTGTATACTTCATCGTATTTATAATCGATCGTATCTCTTTTATATTTTCTCACTTTGCGATCGTTTACTTCCTTGGCATATTTGTCCAATTTTTTGTTGACATCTTCCAGGAGTGTTTGGAGATCTGGGAGTTTTTCAAGTTCCTTTTTCATGTTATTTAAATCTGATTCTATTTCATTTAATACTTTAGACAGTTCTTGTATGATTAGAAGAATTAAATCCAGTGAACATTTATTTAGGATTTGGTACCACTTTTCAACAAATTGTTTATTATTTTTGCACAACATTGGTTTGAGGGCGATTCTCAATCCCCTGGGGATTCTTCTCTTCTTGTGGTAATGTATCAGTGTCGTTGCATGTAATCTTTGGTTAATTTCCTTTTTACTTAAAAATTCGAATTGTCTGATTAGTTGGGCTGTAGTTGAAACATTTGGACTGAAAGCTCTGGTCTCCTGTATGAGTCCGTATATCTCTTCGGCTGCCTCTGTTGAAAAAGCTAAAAGTTCGGCTTGGTTTGTCGTGATTTGAGCGATGTCATCGAATTGCATCTTTGTCAGTTATGTGGGTGCACAGGGAGATTGGGTAGACAGAAGTTCGAAAGTATCAGGTTGCTGATATCTCCGTGCACTCTCTAATTGAAAATGAAAATTACAACTAGTTCGTGTTGCGCAGTCCTTGACGCACTGTGTCTGGCAGTGCCTTTAATAATGGAAATAATGTGTGATATGGATATCACTTAGGACGCGTCATTTAACATGAAACTCAAAAGGTTTCTTCACTCATTAAACATTGATTTGTTGTCATACATTAAACCAATCTTCTCATGTTTGTTTTCATCTTCTATTTATTCATAGTTGAATCATCATATTTGTTTTTAGTTGATCAAAATTCATTTCCAAACATAAGCCAATATATTGCATTACTTCATGCTTGCCCAATGCATTTCGGGTTAAGGGTTAACCCTTCGTCAGGGGCCTAGAATAAAGGGAAACATACAGGAACTTAGCGATCAGGGGGTGCACCATATCACACGTTATTTCCTAGCTGGTCTCTAGGCCAACTCATCCTGCGGAGGTGCCTGGAGCCAGTCTAGGCACCCCATCCAAAGTTTATGTTGCCCAAAAAACGTGCAGGTCCTTCGGATTAGTAGGAACTACACAACACACCTGTTCCTTCACCAAGACCACAAATACATTTGCATAGCTGGGAGAGCAGGTGCCCATTGCTGTCCCTGAGATTTGTCTGTAATATCTATCTTTAAATATGAAAATATTGTTATTTAGGCAAAAGTCATGGTCCCGAGCATCCATGTATAGTCATATGGAGATATTGGTCTATTGCAAAAAGCGTGTTTGTATGCTCTTAGACCTTGCTGTAATAAAACGCATACCAATGGAAGTATGGTACAGATAGGAGGTCTTTATTGAACAACCTCATCCAGCATCCAACAGGAATAACTGACAAAGTTGGAACCTTCCCAAGGTTCACATAAGGAACATTCCACTGACTTGGTTCCATGCTGGAACACTACCATGGAACCAAGTCACATCATCACACTCCTTCCCCTTTACATTTCACAAGATCAAACTTAAAAAATTGAAGGAGTACAGAGACAATAACCAAGTGAAATGATAATACAAAACTATACCATGGTTTAGCTGACATTCAACCCACATCTCCCTTTCTATAATAACAACACATTTGAAAATTTCCTGCAAAGAGACAGATGTTATACATAGTCATTCAGATAAGCGGGAGCTCTAGTAACTCTGCAAGAGCTACGGGAGTCATTAACTCTTGTAACAGAATTTGAGATTTTTTTACCATAAGAAACAGATGGTAACAAAACATCATTTGAAACGCTAGTAGGCACATGTGCAACCCTATTTAGATTCCAAATTCTCCCATCATCTGTTTTCACCGCATTTTTGAACATTTTCACAATTTTCTTTACATCAGTAAACTTAGACCACCTCTTACAACCAACTGGAACTCTAATTTTTACCATGTCACCAAGTCATAGTAAGTTTTCCTTTTCCTCTGTAACTGGACTTCTTTGTCTCTCCATTGTCCAATACTGTCATCTTTCAAACCTTTGTCCAGATCCATCCAACCTGGACACAAATTAGTATTAGAAGATCTACCCCTAAACAATTCAAAAGGAGTCTTGCCCGTTGTGAAATGGGGAGTGTGGCGATAAGCAGAAACTCTATTCTGCAATTCCACCCTCCAATCTAAAGAATTAACTCTAGCTAATTGAATTCCTTCTTTCAAAGTTTTGTTTAACCTTTCCAAGGAACCATTGGATTCTGGATAATATAACGAAATCCTTTTGTGAACAATACCACATTTTGTCAAATAATTTTCAAACTCTACTGAACAAAATTGAGGCCCATTATCCGAAAGTAAAGACTTAGGAAAACTTTCTCTTTTAAATAATGTTTCTAGAAAATTTATCACACAACGAGAGGTAACATCTCGCACAGCACTAACTTCCACCCATCGAGAATATAAGTCCATCAACACCAACAAATAAGGAGTATTCTGCTCACCATGCAATGGACCGACTATATCTATTGCAACTTCATCCCACGGACAAAACGGTACAATTCTGCACACCATAGGCGAACACCTTGGTTTGAGTACTTTGTCACTTACACAGCACGCCACACAGTCGCGAACAGCCCTTTCCACCATCAAATCAAGGCACGGCCACCAAAAGTTCTGTCTGATACGCTCCTTTGTTTTTGAAATACCCAAATGACCAACGTGAGCCATTTTGATAATGTTGTTTCTCAAACTCACTGGAGGAATTAATCTAGTCCCTCTTGCTAGAATCCATTCACCACAGCTTGTTCATGAGAAACCAACGACCAAGGTTTTGTCAATTTCCCATTATGATTTTTAGATACATAATTCATGACTTCAACCAGTTCACCATCCTTAGATAATTCCTCCTTCCACTCATCCTCTTTAATGGCACCTGACGTTATTTTACAAACCCTAACTTCACACTCCTCATCTCCTTCAACATCATTCTCGTCCTTTTCCAAGTCCTCTACACAATTTACTAAACGTGACAAACAATCTGCGGAAACATTAGTACTACCAGGAATATATTCAAACTTGAAATCAAATTCCTGAAGAGCAATTAACCATCTCCTAATCCTTGCGGAAACAGCATCAAGACCTTTTTTCTCCATTATCTCTCTTAAAGGTTTGTGGTCTGACCTCACTACAAAAAGACAACCTCAAACAAATTTCCTAAACTTATTAATTGCCCAAAAAATGGCAAGAGCCTCTTTCTCTATCACAGAGTAATTTAACTCTGCACCTTTCAAACACCTAGATGCACAAGCAATGAGATTTTCTCCCCCATTCCTAACCCGAACAACAAAGCTCCAAGTCCTTTACAACTTGCATCTGTTACTATGAAAGTAGGTTCTCCAGGTCTAAATGTTTGCAGGTTCGGTGCAAATTTGACTTCCTTTTTAATTTGTACAAGTTCTTTATTGCATTCATCAGTCCAGACAAACTCACATTTCCTACACATCATACTTCTTAAATTCTCAGTTTTGTCTGCAAAATTCTTAATGAATTTATTGTAAAATTCCGCCATACCCAAAAATGACGAAAGTTCCTCCTTTGAACAAGGTTCTTTAAGCTCTTCAATCGTTTTTACCAAATCCTCTTTTGGCCTCACACCAAAACTAGAAATATGATGACCTAAATAATCTAGCTCTGTCACACCAAACTTACAATTGTCACGTCTAAGAGACAGACCAGCTTTTAACATCTTCCTAAGTACACACCTCAATCTACAATCATGTTCTTCCTTAGTACTTCCACAAATTAACACATCATCCTGATAACATTTCACGCCATTTACATCCTTTAACAAATCATTCATTATCCGCCGAAACACTGACGCCGCAGAAATTAGACCAAATGGCATTCTTTTCAAATTTGTAGGATCCAAAAAGGGGTTATGAAAGCCGTCAACTCTTGTGATTCAGAGGACAGAGGAACCTGATGATAAGCCGAAGCCATATCTAAGGTCGTAAAATAACCCGCACCATCCAATGTTGCAACAAGCTCTTCAATGTTGGGAAGGGGAAATGTATCTACTATCACCTCTTTATTCAAAGCACGAAGATCCACACATAGACGAATCTCATTATTAGGTTTTCTCGCAACGACAATGGGGGCCAACCATTCTGTCGCTTCCACTGCTTCAATCACACCAGTTTTTAATAATCTCTCAATTTCTTCCTTCACAGCATCCTGCATACAAATTGGAACACGCCTAACTTTTGCTGCAACAGGGATCGCACCATTTTTCAACTTGATTTTGTGTTTGTAACCTCTCAAACATCCAAGTTTCTCACTGAACAATTCTTTAAAGTTTCCAACCACTTCTTCACTGTCATCATTTACAGATTGTACTTGAATTGATGGATTTGCATTCGGATTGAGCACCACACCCAAATTAGCTTGATGCGACCAGCTTATTAAGCTATCACCCTTTTCTGCAACATACATTTTCCCTAAAACATATCTCTCATTATATTCAATATTTTCTGTAAAGTAACCTAACATATTGATTGGTTTTTTTCCATAACCAGTTGGCTTCACATCAGATTTTTTTAATACAAATTTCCCTTTAAAATGTTTTAAATAATCTTCTTTTGAAATGAATGTTAAATGTGAGCAAGAATCAAACTTCATCTTAATCTTAACTCCTCCTACACTAACCCAATAAGAAGGATGTTCTAAAATGCCATCATTAATTTCGAAAGTTACTTCTTTAGTTTCAACTCTAGTGTCTCTTCTAAATCTTAGACGACAATTCTTTCCCAAATGGCCTTTCTTCCCACACACATTGCATACAACTTTCAAGATTAGGCAATTTTTATCATTAGCCATATGTCCCAATCTTCCACATCTGTAGCAATTTCCTTGAAAATTACTCCCATTTCTCTTTTCCACCCGTGCTTTGCCGGCTTGACTATCACTTACGCCACCCTTAGCATCAACAGGATCTTTCTTCTTTTTCTCTTCTTGATTCTGTAACAGGGTTTCCGTTCTCCCACAGAACTGTGCACAGAGTTCTAGAACCTGGGTGAGTTAGGGGTGACCCAAAACTCACCTTAGTTTCAGAAATCCCCTTACCAAGCTAGCTACAGTGTCTCATCGGTAGTAATAACTTACCAATGACTTAGACAATCCAGAACATGAACTTAGGGTACCTCAGGTATCGTGGAACACATGAACACTCTTTCGTTATATAATCATTACAAACCGAAACTGGGAGGCAAAGAACACACGTGCAAGTTTGAAATGTTTATTTTTCAATGCAAAGTTCTCAAACGCAGTATCTTATATAATATCAACATACATATTATAAAAAGCAGAGTTAGCAGCATAGTCACTAATCCATAATAAGCAAAAGCTGATAGCATGTTATGATGCAAACTCTATAGAATTCTGTATCACCTATATTTCGCGCACCCTAATTAGCATATTATATTATATCTAAGAAGGTCTTGTTTGGGTTCTAGCAGGGCGGGCCCATACCTCTAATTCTCAGTAGGAGTAGATCACATCAACAGCTACCAGCTCTCTGCATGCGAAGCATCAAGTGTGTGTTCTCATTCCCTGTAACTCTATCTTAAACCCGCGTAGAGCCCAAATGTTGGCAGCAACATTATTTGTGTTATGTCTAATGTAGTGCGAGGATCAGGCTTTCAGCAACCTTGTGTTAGGTTATTCTTAGAGGGTGCAGTTCTCAGTGTGCAGACAGTTGTACCAGGCACTACTGATATCAGAGCAATAACATATTATTCTCAAATAAATCACATCTTTCGTTTAGGTTGAAAGCTACAATAACAATTAGGTGTCGTGTGCAAACTGAAGCCGAAGGAAAATATGTAGTTTAAACATTTAATAAACTCATGCTAACTTAACACAATATATAGAAACGCAGTAACCATATGACACACCCCCAATGATCCGAGGACGGTTAAAAAAGGAAGAAAATATAAGCCAATACTATATGAGAGGCCAAACATGAAAGCAGAGTTCAACAATATTGAGCCAAGCTAAATGTATGTAAATGTATATATGTTTTCAATAATAAAAAAAATGTATGAATGCCTATAGTGGCCACACAAAAATATAAAAATTCGTACTTAAGGCCAACTCCAAGTACACAGGCCTAGAACAACTGAAAGTCGAATGTTCGTAATAAAAAAGGCACCATTCAGAATTACTAAAAAGTCATGTGCCATAATAATGAAAGTCTTCAAAGTCACTCATGGGTTGAATGAATATGCAAAATAGGTAGCTACAGCTTCCAACATGAAATCACTGTCATCATCCGAAAACAGTTCAGCCATCCAATTAAGCAATGGGAAAGAACATACGTGCTCCTCCAGCACTGAATCCTCTAGCAACATCAGAGGACAACTCAGTGGGTTCTCGAGAATGGCATTGAAGATTTGATGAACCAGCTCGGAGAAATGAAACGGCAAATCAGTATTTAAAAGTGCCTGCACCTCTGTGCGTGTGTTAGCTATGTGAAGGACATAAGTTTCGCGGGCAGAGCTCAGGGCCACTTGTTTCTGAGACAATAGGGCTCTTATACGGCTCAAACCATTGAACTCCGTTCTCAAGGTTGGTATTCGTGGCCAAATTGAAACATCTGAATTCCCATGCGTGGGTGGATATAACACATTCTTGCAACAAACCACACGTTCTGATACAGTAACCACATATGCGATACCGACCATTAACCCACAACACATTTCGTTATTTAAAAGTAAATAACTACCGTTGGATAATAAAGTGAAAGTGGGAACTATTGCAGGAACCGGTGTCCCTTTCAAAACACAGGCTAAATTAGGCTTGTCCTGATTACAAGAACCATGCAACTGGATGTGTCTGCATATTAGTGAGCTGTCAGGCGACTGTGTACATTCTTCACCATTCAGATTCACTTCATTCCCCTCCTTTAGGCATCTGTATGTGTATGATAAAGACCATGCCTCATGGAGGAAAGCACTGCCTAGTGGTTCATATCGCCCTATAGCAATATATTTCATATAATTTGTAAATTTATACAGAGCAAAAGGTAAGGTAATAATACCATTGATAAGCCATGTAGCAGCAGTTACCTCAGCCACAGAAAAGGGCAAGGATTCTAATTTTTCAATGTGTAACATAGAAAATGATGCATCTCGCATGGAAAGCATGCGCTGTTTTTCAGTCAAATTAAATGGGGCAAATAGTGATGAGACGTTCATATAACTCCAAGGCACTCGACCAGACTTCAAAGTCTGTAGTGTCCAAGCAAACTGCATTACAGAACGCAATTGATTTTGACCATGATATAACACGGACACTTCATCATGTACAATGTCAACAACAGAAGACACAATATTGTTCAACGTGTAAATTCGGGAAGAAAGCGTGTTAATACTGTTATCTACAACTGCAAGCACTTTCTCTAAATTTGCTTGATCAATTGCTCTCAGCCTTTTAGCAGCCTCAATTTGAGAAACTTTCCAAATTTCATTGTAAATCGCATAAATCCATCGTTTGGATCTACCTTTAGCTGGGCCTTTTATAAAATCGTTCTAATCCACATTTTCAGTCAATTGAGACAGATGTAGTTTAACTGCAGCCAACGTGGAATGTTGTAACCAATTCTGACACAGCTTCCCCACAGAATAAGTTGTGACAGTATAATCTTCTTCAAAACGGGGATCAGGTCTGACTTCTGTGAACCCTTCAGCCAAACCCAGAAAATGACGTTGGCAAGAATCAGCACTTCTATGCCACATCAGCCAACCCTTGGAATCCAAACTGGAAACGTTAAAGGAAGAATTGTGCAATAAAGCTTGCAACTCATGAATGGACAGTTCAGTATAATTACCACAACCTGAATATTCTTCTAAATCTGGAATGGTTGGTGTATTTAAGCCAATCCAAAGCATGTTGTTTGGAAGATGGATGAATTTAAAAACAACATGTGATTCGGGATGAGACATGCACGGTGCAAAGCCACAGTGCCTTGTACCTGCCAATCTTTAGTACCCCAAACCGATTTAAGGTCAATTGTTCCTTTCCAAAACTCGTAGCCATCTACAGCCAACCTGTCTAGAAAGGACTTCGAATACAGCAATTTTGTATCGGTAAGTCTAACTTTTGACATGGACTTTTGTGTCATTTTGAAATAAAATGACTCAGGATTTGATTGATTAAAGTCTGTGAAATAAGTGTATTTTTTCAGAAACGTATTGGAGCTGCCTCCTAATGGTGCAGGGCAATGTTCCCATTGTGTATAATTTACAGCAACCCTCCTGGAATTAGTCTTATGCAAAAAATGATTACCATAATGTTGAAAACAAAACAAATCACCATAATTAATAGAATCTAAATACAGATCCTCAGCATCGAAGGCAGCATAGTATTTCAAATCAGAAAATAATGCTTCTACGGCCTGAATATCCCAATCATCAGAACATATATTCTGTTTAATCACATCTCCCATGTTTACTCTAAGCACATTCGGAACATTAATCACTTCAGTAGGCCCAGGTATCTGAAACCTAACCGCATCCCACACAATCCCATCAAGGACAGGCCAAGCAGTAATGTTGACTGTATGTAAGTTTCGTTTCAGTCTGTGTGCTGAATGTGAAGAGGAAAGAGGGGCCAATGTTCCATTTAGGTACCGAATTCCTGTTCTTTCTTTAACGTAGTGCCCATCGATCAGGCGGAAAAAATAAAACACAAAACCAATTGACATAAAAAGGTAAAATGAAAATAGGATCAACCAAATGTATGTTCATGTGGGAATTAAAAAATGTTTTTTAAATAACTTGGCATATTTTGCAATAGTTGATGGTTTCTTTGAAAGTTCCGAAACAGTGTCAAAAGAGGATCTAGATTGATTGGCCAAACCCGTCTGTAAATCAGGCATCGATAAACCAGCAGGATAGGTGTAGTTCAACTCATCAATGTTAGTAACAGGAATAGTATTTAATAAAGGACTGGATATGGCAGGCATCTCGAGGGACACCTCCTGTTCTGCACCAGATGTAATAGCCAGCACAGAGTGCCTCACCATGGAAGGACAGGATACAGCCGGTGTCATGCTATGAAGAATCGGCCACCCTGTGTGTCTTGACATTGTCAATAGAAATAAATCTTTTTTCCTTACGACCTGGAAGTGGTGGTAAAATGACTGTTCTTGTGCCCTTCACTCCAAGAACCCGAACCGGTGCACGATATGAGGGACAAAAACTCTTTCTTGTTATCGATCTTCTCTCGAACTAGTTCTCCAACTTGGGGTAGCCAGCCAACTACCGGGATCTGCAGCGCATCATCCGATGTGGAGGGCAAATGTTCCTTTGCAAGACTGTCTCTGGTCTTTTGTAGATTCTGTAAAACATTGCAATGTTCATCTACGTCAAAGGCCGTGGCCTGGGCTTTGCAGTCTAGCCCATCGAGGTCAGGGACATACATCTTGATACCAAAGAGCATTTCGTACGGGGTCCGCCCACCCAGAGACCTTCTAGGGAGATTATTAAGCGCACGCTGCACGCCATTGAGGTGGGCCAGCCAGTTTCTGCCAGTGCCTATAACTCGAGCTGTCAAAGATTGCTTTAAGTCGCGGTTCATTCGTTCAACTACACTATTGCCCTTGGGCCTGTAGGGACTCGAAAACTTGACTTGGTCCCCCAACGAAACCATAGCATCCTTATACGCCTTAGAGGCGAAAGCCGGACCCTGATCCGAATGGAAGGTACCACAGGCAAAAATTCCCACAAAGACTCGCAAATCCTTAATGACAGTCGTGATCAGCACTCCGATGTGGCCATACCCACACAAAGCGTGTGCATGAATCAACTGCTACTAAGATGTATTTGTATGCAGTATCAGAAGAAAAAGGACCGCAGTGATCCAAATAAACGCATCCAAGCGGTTTATTAGAGATGTACAACTGTGTCTGAGGCGGACGAGCAGCAGTTGAAGGTTTAATCTGCTGGCAAATTTCACATTGAAGGACATAAGCGCGCGTCTGTTTGTACAGTCCCCGCCAGCAGAACCTCTGTTGTAGCTGAGTTACAGAGGCTGAGACGCCCGCATGCGCAGACTCCACATCTTCATGAGCCGCTGTAATCAAAGCCGTTCTGCGATCCGAGTTGGGAACTAGAAGCTCGCCAACATCAGGAATTTTCACATAAGGAACCTTATCGGGACTTAAGTGGTATGTGTATTTAGAAGGGAACCCCGCAGGATATTTACCTCCCTTCTCGGTTGCAGCAACAGCTGCCAAGATGTCATTATCTATTTTGCTTTTGGACCTCGTGACTGCTGCAACTAAGTATTTCGATACCGCTGACTTCGCTGCTTCATCAGCAAGCGAATTACCAACAGCGTGGACCCCCACGCGCTGATGGCCGAGAGTATGAATCACAAACACGAGTGGCAACTTCTCTTTAAGTTACGCCACTCGGACCCAGATCATTTTATGTTTTATTGTGCTACCTTTGGAATCACGAAATTCGTTCTGAATCCAAAAGAATAAGTTCTCATTGTAAGACTGGACACAGTAGTAAGAATCACTTACGATTAAAGTCGTCACAGTAGGATCTGCGTACTCCAATGCAAGCATCAGAGCACGAAGCTCTGCAAGTTGTGTGGTGTAGTCTCCAAGCGTCTGCGTGTGCACGACACTGGACTTGAACTCATCGTTCACCATGGCACCGACCACAATGGCGCAAGCGGAAACGTAGGCATGTTTAGAGCCATGCGCAACCTGCGCCGAACCATCAGTGTAAATGATGCAATGGAAATCCTCCAACGGCCGCATTGCTAAAGGAGCAGGATGAACAAATTCATACTGTAAGTACTCCTGCGACCGTAAAGTGGCGTCAAAAATAAACGTGACATCCTGGGACGTCAAGGATGCAGCCCATTGAATCCACCGAGGGTGCAAAGCCTTGGAATTAGGTACACTGGCTTTCGTAACTGCCTCCAAGGCAGGACACGGGGTAACAACCAACATGCGTTTTCCCTGTGACAGGGCACGTTCTTTAAGAATTGCCATCTGTACAGCCGTCAAAACTTTCTCCACAGTGGAAAAACGCAATTCAGCCGAAGTGTATAAGTGTGACTTGTAAGCAATAGGACATTAAAAGTCAGGTACGTGAAACCCACCGCCCCAGGGATAATTCTTATCTCCAGGTTGGTCTGGTTATCACGAGTCTGTAAGTATTCAGAAGCGAGCAAATCAGCTTGCAAAGACTGCAGAATGGCTGAATGCTCAGGCAGCCAGCATGATTTGGAGAAAGATGGTTGTATCAAAGCATACAAAGGCTTGATACGCTGGGCATATTCCAGAATGTATGTCCTCCCGAAATTCAAAAAACCCAGTAAAGATTGTAATTTTTTCAGTGTTGTCGGAGAGCGCAGCTGTGCGCATTTCTCCAGGAAATGAGGTGCAACCCCTTTCCCTCGTTGTTAAGCTCGTAGCCGAGAAACAACACCGTGTACTCTGCGACTTTGCAAAGTTAAACTTGTAACCAATGTCTGCAAAGTTACAAATTATGCTATTTACTCGACACAGATGCTCCCAAAGATCGTCGTCTGTGAGATAAATGCCATCCACATACGAACAAGCAACTGGGTCAAGAAGAGAGACAATGCGGGCGGAGAATACCCCAGGACTATTCTTATAACCCATTGGGCGACGTCGAAACATTTTTTGCACTCCGCCGCATCTAAAACTGGTCCATTGGGAACTTAGACCGTCTAATCTATGGGCATAAAAACCATTGGAAATGTCAAGCGTGGTTTTGAACCTTTTACGCTCAAGACTATTCACTAAAGCAGAGCCATGAGTATTCTGTACTGCGCAGTTACGGCAATGCGAATTTAAATGCCTATAATCCAAAACCAAACGATATGAGCCGTCCGGCTTGTTTACAGTAAAAAGGGGGTTATTCATCGGTGACTCACACGTTTCAATTACACCTTGATATTCCAATTGTTCAAGGATAGCTGCGACTGAAGCTTTGGCTTTACGCCGTATGGGATATTGAGGTTGAGGCTGTGGCTGAGACCGCAACGGAATCTCGTGGCTTGGAGACAATTTATCCCAGCCACACTGATTGCGATACACAGCCGGCGCAAGCGCCAGAGCCCACTCTTCTGCAAAATGCAGTGCTTCCACTCTCGATACAGTGTGCGCGAAACTGGGGAGGATCACCTCCTCCCCTCGCGGAGCTGCGAGAACAAAATGTGGGGCCAGTCAGCCTCCGAAAGCAAAATGTCATACGTAGACGAGAGATTTTCCCAAAATACCCCTTTTACAGTTCGCTGCATGTCACCTTCAATTAACAGGACAATTTCAAAAAGACGTTCAGGGGGAGCAACATGCGTATCAGCAGTTTCAATCACAACATAAGTGTCAGTCGCTGTCACCTTCAACAGTGGACGGAGGGCCTCTCTCACTATGGTAATCTGTGCTGCGCTGTCCAGCAAGGTCAGAGCCCAAGTCAGATTCCGAAGCCGCGTTCTCACTATCTGGGGCATATCGATGCGCTGTCAGGGCGGCGACTTTCTTCGTGGCAAACTGTGGTCTCTTGGGCGTAGCGCCTTCCTGCTGATCTCCACCGGCTCGTGGGCGGGGCTGACCACGTCCTTGCTGGCCACCCCGGCCCCTGCCGCCCCCTCCGCCACCGGTTGACGGAGCCGATGAGTCCTGAAAGGAACGAGGAGAGCGTTGGTCAGAAGCCTGAAATCTTTCAGGTGACTTAATCATCGCGCAAATCATAAACCCGATCTGACTGCGCAGGCAACGGAGACGCAGGAGTAGAAACCTGTGTTTGTTGTTGTTGCTTACCCTGATTCTGCTTTTTAGGCCAATTTTGTTTTTTGGACTTTTGTTGACCACTAGTATCCGAAGACTGACCCTGGGGCTTTTTCTCCTTATCAGGAAAAACTTTAAGCCCCATCGCATTGCGGCCAACCGTTTTATAAGCAGCCACAATGATCCTTGCCAACCTACGCGGTCTCTCGGCCTCGGGAACCAACACCAATGCGTTAGCAACCTGAAAGTTCACCGCATCCCCCTTGACATTCGCAAGGATCAGATCGCAAACTATATCAAAGGTGCCACACAGGCGCATACCCAATTCGACCGCCGTCTCCGGTCCGTGTTCGTCTTGAAAACGTTTAAGGACCGCACCCAGATTTGTCACAGACGTGGTACCATAGCACCTCAAATAGACCGCTGCAAAAGTCCTACCCCAGGACTCACAGTCAACAAGATCAGGCGCTAAATCTTTCGGTGAACTCAGTGTAAGAATCCTATGCTTATCACCAGGACTCGTGTTGGGAAACACAGCTTCTAGCTGGCCGAATTTCTCAGCCAGCCAGAACGGAAAATCATCCTTATCTTGGGGCTTTTTGCCCATCACGGAATTCACCATGACAGGATTGATTTTCAAACCAGCCTGTTCTGCACGAAGCTGTGCACCCCTAGGGGCTGCGTCTTGTACATTACAGCCAGTGTATTGAACAAGCGCTCTAATCACCTCCACAGCGACTTCATGAAGCCGCCGCAGATCAGCCACGTTGCAAGTGGCGCGATCAGGGTGAGGAGTGAATCCAGCCAAAGCGGGCCCTGGTGTGCCCGGAATGGACAAAGGACCTAACCTCGGAGCGGTTAAAGGGTGTGATAGGGCGCCACCAAACCAAACTCCATGCTGCCAAGCATCAATAGGAACCTCCCGTGCTCTGTACGGAGCATACGCAGCCGGTACAGCTGAAGCAGTGTAGGAATGGAAAACACCAGAATTAGCGTTCACCGGCGGAAATGTCACCCACGAATAAAATAGTTCGTACGGGTAAGCATGTTCCTCACTCACCACTAGAACAACAGCCAAGCCTTCCATAGGGACATTATAAGCCCGCAAGTGGTCACGCACCGCAATGCGACTATGCTGCGGGATGTCTACGGCTTGTGCCATGATTACACTGGAAGATGAAAAAAAAACAAAGACTACTTTGTAGCACAACTGGGTAGTAATTCAAAGAAACCGTTTTAGTAAGAATCAAGCTTGAAAAGACCTATTTTAAAAATTAGGTAGGTTTGTTCAACACCACCGTTTTCCGGAAACGGGAATGAAGGGGTTAAGGTTTGAATGATATACTACTCGAGTGTCATGATATAAGGCCAACAACGTATGGGCGCCATGTAGCAGGGTTTCCGTTCTCCCACAGAACTGTGCACAGAGATCTAGAACCTGGGTGAGTTAGGGTGACCCAAAACTCACCTTAGTTTCAGAAATCCCCTTCCAAGCTAGCTACAGTGTCTCATCGGTAGTAATAACTTACCAATGACTTAGACAATCCAGAACATGAACTTAGGGTACCTCAGGTATCGTGGAACACATGAACACTCTTTCGTTATATAATCATTACAAACCGAAACTGAGAGGCAAAGAACACACGTGCAAGTTTGAAATGTTTATTTTTCAATGCAAAGTTCTCAAACGCAGTATCTTATATAATATCAACATACATA
Source organism: Lissotriton vulgaris (assembly GCF_964263255.1). Taxonomy (NCBI): domain Eukaryota; kingdom Metazoa; phylum Chordata; class Amphibia; order Caudata; family Salamandridae; genus Lissotriton; species Lissotriton vulgaris. The sequence continues at coordinate 154,852 of NW_028245350.1, forward strand.
TTATAAAAAGCAGAGTTAGCAGCATAGTCACTAATCCATAATAAGCAAAAGGTGATAGCATGTTATGATGCAAACTCTATAGAATTCTGTATCACCTATATTTCGCGCACCCTAATTAGCATATTATATTATATCTAAGAAGGTCTTGTTTGGGTTCTAGCAGCGCGGGCCCATACCTCTAATTCTCAGTAGGAGTAGATCACATCAACAGCTACCAGCTCTCTGCATGCGAAGCATCAAGTGTGTGTTCTCATTCCCTGTAACTCTATCTTAAACCCGCGTAGAGCCCAAATGTTGGCAACAACATTATTTGTGTTATGTCTAATGTAGTGCGAGGATCAGGCTTTCAGCAACCTTGTGTTAGGTTATTCTTAGAGGGTGCAGTTCTCAGTGTGCAGACAGTTGTACCAGGCACTACTGATATCAGAGCAATAACATATTATTCTCAAATAAATCACATCTTTCGTCTAGGTTGAAAGCTACAATAACAATTAGGTGTCGTGTGCAAACTGAAGCCGAAGGAAAATATGTCGTTTAAACATTTAATAAACTCATGCTAACTTAACACAATATATAGAAACGCAGTAACCATATGACAATTCTTCACCTCCTGAACTTGTACTTCCTCAATCTTTTCGTTGGTGCACGTATTTTTCCCAGTTTTGCTCAACTCTCCCACACACTTAACCATGTGTTCTACACGCTTAGCAATATTCATCACTTCATCTAAAGGCGGTTCATCCTTCATCCACAGTTCCTCCCTTATTTTGTCATTTGTACATCTCAATACAAATTGATCTCGAATCCTCTCTTCTGTTAACTCACCAAATTTACAGCTTGAAGCTAATTTTCTTAACACAGTTACAAACTGTTCAACCGTTTCTTCCTTTCCTTGCTCTCTCAAACCAAAATAATATCTCTCCATAATAGTACTTACTTTAAATGTAAGTCTAATTGTTTTATACAAATTTCATTCTCATTAAGTCCCCTTTGTTCTGCTTGACTTAATGCAGGTAAATTCTCTAAAACTTCCTGTCCTTCCCCACCAATGCAATGCATCAAGAGAGCATGTTTCCTTTCTGCACTTAGATTTGTGCCACAGACCCTTGCGTAATTCTCAAACATTTTTTTCCACTTTTTCCATCCAATAGGTGGATCGCCTGGATCAGAAAGAAAAAACGGTGGCGAAGTTACATTCTGCATTTTCAGACGCACTTCTTTGAACTTTTCTACAGGTTTAAATAAATATATATCCTCACCTTTTTCTAACTTAAGTAAACCACCAAGAGTATGCTCTATCTAATTTCACTTATTACATTTGTTTTCCATATAACACTATAACTTTACTTTTCTTAGAGCATCATATACACATCAAAACAAAAATATTTTTTTTTATTAAAAAGAGAAAAAAACAAATAAATTGGTGTGCTTATCAGCCTAAGCACAAACTCCTCTCCTTATCTTTAATCTCCAATTGTTTTTCTTTTTATACAATGAAAAAAAAAATTACTTCACCACTGACAACCTCTCTTTCCCATGTTCGTTTTGATTGGTGTTTCTTATTCCTATGAAACAGCTTCTTCCTTTTCTATTCTTCTGTTTTCACTTTGAAAACGCTTGTATCTCACCATAAATTGCCTTCAACTGACGTTATTAATACATTTTTCATCCTTCCAATGTTCAAGTCCGTTTTATCCTTTCAAAGACGATGAAAACACAGTTTCTTCGATTTATCCACACTTAAGATGGCCGCCGTGTGACGTCACAAACACTCGGTTCTGTTTCTCTAGTCAATTGGGCACATCCTTAAACAATTCATCTCAGTACTTTTTTCCCACACCTAAGATGGCCGCCACGTGACATCAGAAACAGTCAGTTCTATTTCTTTAGGCAATAGAGCTTGTTTTCCAACATTAGTAAATGTCTCTACGGTGAGTGTAGCTTGTTTTCCTTTACTCTCGGCAGTGGAACGCAGACGAGGTTCATGCGTTTCACTTCAGAGCACAGCTGACCGAACTCTCCAAAGCGTCGCACTTCTTCCTCACCGATCTGCCTCACAGCTTGCCAGTGTCCGACACTGTTTTCAGCTCACCGCCGTGCTCGTTATCTTCGACACAGATTTTCACCACGAGGTATCATCTTGTTGAGGTTGTTGAATTCACCATCGGTACATCACACCACCAAACGTCGCCAGTGTAATAAAGCGCATACCAATGGAAGTATGGTAAAGATAGGAGGTCTTTATTGAACAACCTCATCCAACATCCAACAGGAATAACTGACAAAGTTGGAACCTTCCCACGGTTCACATAAGGAACATTCCACTTACTTGGTTCCATGCTGGAACACTCCCATGGAACCAAGTCACATCATCACACTTGCGTGTGTTGTATACATAATTAGCAAGATCACATACTAGGTAATTGTCAAATATGATTGTCTCCATTGTGTATCTTTTGTAGAAAATTCCCTCTATCTTTACAAAGGATGGGAGGCTCTCCACAAGAATCAGCATTAAATGGTTTTAGTTTATTGCTGTGTTTTCCAGTAAGCTATTGTTGGAGGGCACTATACGCCCCCCTTGTTCTTGCATACTTTCCGGAGAAGGTAAAAGCATGGGACAGTAGAGGGTAGTGTTTTACAGAAATGAAAATGTTGCCATTCCCCTGTCCCCAATTCACAACAATCAGTATTTAATAATGACTGAAAAGCCTTTTGCTCCTAATTGCAAACCATCATTAAAACCACATTCCTGTCCCTTATCGGATGACTTTGATAATTCTGTTGTCATTGCGTAATGTGTTAATGGCCTCCCTTTGTCCATTACTCAAGTTAGATCTGATTCTTCCTTTCTTGCCTTGACTGGTGAACAACTTATTTGAACAGGTCTTTGGTGACCGAGTCACTAAAGACATCCAGATTATCATGAGGCAAAGAGGAGTTATATGTAGCTTGGTTTTTTTAACCGAGTTAGGCTTCCCTGATCTATACGTGCCGCCTATCCAAGCAACACTTCCTGCTCTTTCGTTGCACATATATTTCCATTATCCAGACCAGCCAATGTCATGAAGTATCAGCATCTCTTGAACACAAGTCATGTTTTTTGTATTGGGCTCCCCCATACTCATGTTCATTGGCTTGGGTCTGATTTTATGTTGATATCTTAGAAAAGGAAATATGTAAATTCTACATGAACTGTAATCTAAGTCCCTACTGGGGCAGAAATATAAGCTAAGGTTATGGATATTTAGTTTATCCATTGTCAGTTAATGTTGTGATGAGTTAATAATCATATCTCGCCTTGTTCTATCACCTTTCTCTTCCAATAGGGTGAGTTATCTTTTTGTCTTCCATTTGCTCGTTCCTGTCTTTCTCTTCCTCTGTTTGTGCCTCTTGCTTTAGTTTTTCCTTTTTTTGTGATATTCCATTGTCCGTCCTTGTCTCAGTAACCTGTACACAGCGAAAAAAGTGCCAGTTTGGTTTTTGTCTTCTCGGTAGTTGCTAGCTGAGTCATCTGAGTCTGAGTGACCTTCTGAGCTTGATTCCCCCATCAGAAGTTCCTGTTGTGTTTGTGTCAATGTCATTTGTACTGCTCTCCTTACTTATTCGTATCATCTTACAACGTTACAGACTCTTCCAGTACAGTAGTCTTGCTTTTCCCTTTAGAATTTCCTCTTTTGTACTCTTTACCTCTTCCTTATCACTTGTTCGTCATTCTCGTTGTCCTTAAGTTCAGCTCTTCGTTTCAAGTAAAAAAAATGCGAGGTTGGAGAACTCCATCGGACTGCAGACTTAGAACTGTAACAAAGAAGTAAAACAAGTTAGCAGGCCTTTCCCATCTATGAACTCATGATCTGGAACAACATCCCTGTATCCATCAGGACCGCCCCAACATTGCTCCCGTTTAGGAAAGAGTTGAGGACTCACTTCTTTAAAAATAATGTATGCTCATCTTTGGCCCTAGCTTTAGGCTAGGTTTGCAGTGTATAAATAACATATAGATACATACATAAAGAAGCTGGCCTAGCCTACACTAACGTTTGAATACTTTTGAAAAAACTCTTGTGAAAATGTTCATGGGAGAGTTGAGAATGGTTCTCCCACCAGAGCACCCCTGGCATCCAGTTAAGATTTTAATGTTGTCTTATCAAGAGTAACAAGTCCACCTTTTAAGCCACTACATGACTGCAAGCTTTACTGTAGATAGTTGTCCACTTAGTAGCAGTCACTTCCTCAAACAGATAGCAAACTGCACGCCCCATAAGTAGATGAACAGTTCCTGCAAGTTACAAAGACAAAGTTAAATATGCACCTAGGGGCTTATTTATAACACCCTTGCGCCGCCGGTGCATCACTTTTTGCCATGTTAAAAGTGGCGCACTGGAGGCGCAAGGGGCTTGTAAATAAGCCCCCCAGTTTAAGATGCACTTGTGCTCTACATTATCAGAATTGAAAATCTATGAAAAAGAAGACCATTTTTGCACCGGCGCAATTTGGCATATTGTTTTCTACTCGTGCGGAGACTAGGGGTGGGCGTAATTCGCGTAGTCGTGTTACGCAAAGCTCAGCGAAATGGTAAAAAATCTCTGCGAGCACGCAGAATTCTGCGAACACGCGGAGTTGTTTGTTCTGCCCGTTCACAATGCTTTTTTCCTGTTTGCGTGCTCGGGGGAAAATATCTTGCGAACACACATTTTAAAAGCGTGAACAAGCAAAAATTTCCGAGAAGCCGCGTATCGCGGATGTTTTGGCAATTCCGTGTCCTCTGTGGAACGCAAAATTACCCAAATTCCGCAAGCGGAACTGAATTTACCGCCCAGGCCTAGCGGAGACACCACATAGAAATAACACAGGCTGAGTCCACGTGTGATAAAGATGCAACCATTGCTTTTCTACCCAACATACCTCTAGTAGATATTTGTAAAAGCAGAAATATGTGGTTCTCTACATCCTTTCATAAAATATTTCTCTGGTGACCTCAATGCAAGGAAGAAGCCCAGAAGTGCTTCATTGTTCTAAGCATATTAGTAACTCAATTAGCCATTCTTTCCTTTTAATTAATCAATCAGCGGTTTATAGACCACGCTACTCACCCATGAGGGTCTCAAGGTGCTGGGGGGGGAGAGGGAGGAGCAGCTCTGGGTCAGTCGAAAAGCCAGGTCTTGAGGTCCTTCCTGAACGTGTGGAGGGTTGGGGAACATCTGATGTTGACCGGGTGCTCATTCCAGGATTTGGCTACGATGTAGGAGAAGGCTCTCCCACCGGCTCTGTTTCTGCGGATGTGGGGGACCTCTGCCAGGGCGAGGTCAGTGGAGCAGAGTTTCCTCTTGGGTACATGGAAACATATTTGGTCGTTGAGGTATGTTGGTCCGATGTTGTTGAGGGGTTTGAAGGCGTGGGTGAGGGGTTTGAAGGTGATCCTCTTCTCGACAGGGAGCCAGTGGAGGCTTCGTAGGGTCATATGTTTGTGGCGTGGTGTCCCTAGAATGAGCCTTGCTGCGGCGTTCTGGACGTTACAGATTCTTTTAAGTTAATGCATAACGTGTGATGTGCCACAGCTTGCTGCAAATGGAAAATGTTACTCTCTTGCAAATACTATCAGCTTGTCATGTTGCAGGCTCACATGCATCACCCACTTGCTGTATGGTTGGAAAGTATATAGGTTGCTCAGATTAAGCAGTTTATTTTTTTGATTTTACACATATAAGCAGTCGTACTCCGATGGAGAAAACAACACAATGATTTAAGTTGGAGTCTGCGCGCTGATGCATTATGCCTTTCAGCTATGGGATTACAAGTCGTTCTCCAGATCAAAACTCAATCTTTAAATTAATTTTTTCTTAGTAGTCAGAACCCAACCCATGAGAGATCACCACATGTGAGCTGTAGAACTACAAGCAGCAAATGATTGTTTACAGGTGGTAAAATTTTCCTTCCTTCCTAGATATTACTGTCCACCTTTCTCATATTATAACCGTGCATTTCTTTCAAGAAATATTTCCCATGTATAATTTTCAGTGTTCATTTTATTCTACAGATCAGGAGTCGCAGACAGAAAGTATGAATGGGAAAGAGAAACGTAAAGCTTCTGGAGGAAGGAAGAATTTTGCTTATAAAATGAATAAAAGAAAACACCAAGAAATACAGAGGAGTGAGAATTTTAACAATAAAACACTACTTGCAAGGCAGAAAGGAATATGCACCGGCCTAAGAGCTTATGCCTGTGCTGAGTGTAAGAAGACATTTACTGGAAAGGCGCATATTTTACTGCACGAACAAACACACACAGATCGGTATCCCTACACTGAGAATGAAATGAGGTTTGCTGATAATGCAACACATGAAAAAACTCACAGTGGAGAGCTGCCCTCTCACTGCAATATCTGTGAGAAAACTTTTACTCAGGAGGGAAATCTACAACATCAAGGCGTACTCACAGGAGAGAGGCCCTATCACTGCACTGTGTGTTCCAAACCCTTTTCTCAGAAGACAAACCTTGTACTGCATCAAAGAACACACACTGGAGAGCAACCATATCACTGCATTGAGTGTTCCAAGCGCTTTGCTTATAAGGTATCCCTTGTACGGCATCAAAGAACTCACACCGGAGAGCAGCCTTATCACTGCATTGAGTGTTCCAAGCGCTTTGCTTATAAGGTATCCCTTGTACGGCATCAAAGAACTCACACAGGAGAGAGGCCTTATCACTGCACTGTGTGTTCCAAGAGATTTTCTCGGAAGGCGAGCCTTGTACGGCATCAACGCGTACACACAGGAGAGAGGCCTTATCACTGCACTGTGTGTTCCAAACCCTTTTCTCATAAGGCAAACCTTGTACTGCATCAAAGAACTCACACAGGAGAGAGGCCTTATCACTGCACTGTGTGTTCCAAGAGGTTTTCTCGGAAGACGACCCTTGTACGGCATCAAAGTGTACACACATGACAGAGGCTTTATCACTGCACTGTGTGTTCAAAATCTTTTTCTCATAAGGCAAACCTTGCACTGCATTAAAGAACTCACACAGGAGAGAGACCTTATCACTGCACTGTGCGTTCCAAGGGGTTTCCCCTTAAGGAAGCCTTGTACACCATCAAAGCATACACACAGGACAGAGACTTTATCACTGCACTGTGTGTAGCAAGAGCTTGGATCTTAAGGCAAGCCTTGTACGCCATCAAAGAGCACACAGGCGACGGCCACGACGCTGCACGGGGTAGGGAAACTGCTGTAAACAAAAGGTGGTGATCAGCAACCTCAAGTAACACATACGAGATGGAAGCCTTCTCAAAGCACTGCCAAAAAACTTTCATTTAAAAAAGAAATGTGATCATTTACATCATCTAAGAATCTACAGCTGAAGTTAAACCTCCTATGACATCTAACGATCCTTCCAGGCTGAGATCCTCCCTTTCCTCTGAATGTCAGGAAGAGCTTTGAGTTAAATGACAGACTCTTTTTAACGTTCGCAGCGTCTCCAAACAGAATGGAGGTTCTTCAACTTCACTAACTTCACTTCACCAAGCAACGAACTTCACAGAGGCTGTTTCACTGCGAATTAAACCTGTCAGACTCTCATCAAATGCATGCATTGTTGAGAACCTGTTACCAAGTGTGGATCATAAACTATCTTAAGAGACATAACTTCTAGGATTCAACAAAACATTATTGAAAGACCTGAGCACATGGGAAAAAGAAACTAGGAGAAGAAATAGGAACCAATAACCACTTGAAGAAAAAAAAAGTATAAACTCGTTCCATCACTGAAGCAGGAACATCTACTCCCTATCAGTATCTTCAGACCGGCTGTGACAATATTCTGTACAACCCATCCAGGCTGAGCGATCAAAAGAGGATTCATGGCTGTCCAGATTCTAACAACTTACAAAGGAGGCACCAACCATATAATTCTGCAGTTTCAACTGCAGAGACCGTTACACAATTCATAATGTTTTGAGATGGTTTATTCTGGTGAGAATTTTTTTGATAATCAATTTTATTATCATTTTGAGAAAAAAAGGCAGCATACATCTTACACAGTAAAGCCAATTCCATCTCTAACAGACAGTAAAAAACCCCACTGTTAGGGTAGGAGTATTTATGCAAGCCACCCCAGCTGGAAAGCAGCACCCCGTTACATGGGAGAGCCAAAGCTGGCAATTGAAAAGAGTGGGTTCAGCTATTTGCCCCAAACCCTATGGAACCTCGCAGGACAACCATGTGTCTCAAAGAGGGGTTCCTCCTGGGCCGCGTACCAATCCACTCCCCGACGCCACTTTCGCAGGATAGGGGGGTTGGGCTGGGCCCAGGCCGCTGCAATAACTCGTTTAGCCACAGCGACCGCCGTTCCTAGGCTAAGCTTTGTGCGAGGCTCCTCTGGGGTCACTCAGACACCAGTGCCCAGGTCGCCACCCACATTTGGGTGTGTGCTCGGAGCTTGCTGTGACTGGTAGCAAGCCCTGGATCAGCAGTGACGTGTGTAGGAGAGTAGGATCTGCTTCTTATAGTTACCCCCACTTTTTGCTGATGTTTCAATGTTTTTCGACTTTAGTCTGGCTGGGGCCTTGCTATCCTGGACCCCAGCCTAGCTGCTCCCTCTCTAAAATGATTCCAAGTACTTTAGGTACACTCCTGTGTTGTGTATCAATTTAGATTCCGTATGAATTTCCCGATTCATGCCCTTATATAGGTACATTTCACATTGCCCTTATATAGGCATAGAAATCCAGTCCATATTTAGGCATAGTCCATGCTACCCAAATACAGGCATGGCTACTTACATCCGTTCATCTACGTCACAAAGAGTTCCTGAAAAACCAGATTCTGAAGCCTTTAGGACTTCCCCTTGCTTGGATATTGATTTCTCCAAGAACTCATTTATTATGCATGAACATCTATTCCTTAGGGGTTCATTCATAACGTTCGTATACCCGACTTTTACATCAATACTGGCATTCCTAAACACCTTCAAGGTATAAATACACCTTCACTTGCTATGGCAAGGCACAGTGCGGTTCGGCTACCTACCTGCATGACGCGGCTCGCCACAGCAAGTCCGGAAGGAAGTCAACTCCCCAACTGATGCACTGACCAGACGCTGTCATCCTCCTCGCCGAGAATCCAGCTCCAGTGTTTCTGATTCCCTTTGCAGGGTGTTAGAGATAGAGTCCCGGGAAAGAGATACCAACCTCTCTCATATCTGACCACTAGATTTGTAGACAGCTTTACTGATAAAGGTGTCTGGCACACAAATTATGATGTATGGAAGTCGGGTTTCAGTGAATATCCTTTGTGCATCACTCAGTAAAACTGTCTTGATTTGTTTTGATCCTTTTAAAATCTTTGTTCCAATCACGCTTCAGAATTGCAAAATAATGGATTTCATTTTGCTTTCCAAACTGCTGATATATTCTGAAATAAATCAGCAGTTAAGAAAGGTAAGATGTTGTGTGTTAGAAAAAATTACACCCTGTAGCCTTTCCTTTCACACTTTATTCACACCAGCAAGATTGTCACATAGTTCACTTTAAAAACACCAATCGCTTTGGAATCAGAGTAAGAAAAGTAAACACCAATCCCCATGTTAACAGAGTAAGCAGGAATTTGCCAGAAGACGTAGCCCTAAATTTGACCTCCGCCTTTAAAGCACAGCAGATGTGATGAGATAAATACAAAATGTAAAGGCACCGTTATTTATTACTCTTTTACGACTCTCACAAAAATTAACTGGCAGCCCACAGTTAGGGGAACTCTGTTCTATGATATTGATTGATCGACTTATTGGAATATACATGAATTCTAAAATAAATGTTAATCGATTAATTTACTCAAATTCTGTCAACTCTTCTGTGATTTTCTTGCTTTTGGAAAGAGAGTGCTTGAAATATATGTCTACGTTCCTCCTCATCAGGAAGGTGTGAGGGACCCGATGTACCACTGTTGGTCCGTCAAAGCTTAAAGCGGTGGGCACAGAGACTCAGCTGGAGGGTTTCAGTATCATACCTGTTTATCAATACTACTCATCCTCACTGATTGAAATAAGTGACTAGAGCTGATTCCCTCCTCCCTTGTCCACTAGCTGGGGGGGGGGGGGGGTTGAGTCTCATACCTGTTTATCAATACTACTCATCCTCACTGACTGAAATAAGTGACTGGATCTGGTCCCCTCCTCCCTGGTCCACTAGCTGGCTGGGTTCAGTATCAAACCTGTTTATCAATACTACTCATTCTCACTGATTGAAATAAGTGCCTAGATCGGATTCCCTCCTCCCTGGTCCACTAGCTGGGGGGGGGGGAGGGGTTTGGGGGTTCAGTATAATACCTGTTTATCAATACTACTCATCCTCACTGATTGAAATAAGTGCCTAGATCGGATTCCCTCCTCCCTGGTCCACTATCTTGGGGGGTTCAGTCTCATACCTGTTTATCAATATTACTCATCCTCACTGATTGAAATAAGTGACTGGATCTGATTCCCTCCTCCCTTGTCCAATAGCTGGGGGGGGGGGAGGTTCAGTATCATACCGGTTTATCAATACTACTCATCCTCACTGATTGAAATAAGTGACTGGATCTGATTCCCTCCTCCCTTATCCACTATCTTGGGGGGTTCAGTCTCATACCTGTTTATCAATATTACTCATCCTCACTGATTGAAATAAGTGACTGGATCTGATTCCCTCCTCCCTTGTCCAATAGCTGGGGGGGGGGGAGGTTCAGTATCATACCGGTTTATCAATACTACTCATCCTCACTGATTGAAATAAGTGACTGGATCTGATTCCCTCCTCCCTTATCCACTATCTTGGGGGGTTCAGTCTCATACCTGTTTATCAATATTACTCATCCTCACTGATTGAAATAAGTGACTGGATCTGATTCCCTCCTCCCTTGTCCAATAGCTGGGGGGGGGGAGGTTCAGTATCATACCTGTTTATCAATACTACTCATCCTCACTGATTGAAATAAGTGACTGGATCTGATTCCCTCCTCCCTTGTCCAATAGCTGGGGGTGGGGGAGGTTCAGTATCATACCGGTTTATCAATACTACTCATCCTCACTGATTGAAATAAGTGACTGGATCTGATTCCCTCCTCCCTTATCCACTATCTTGGGGGGTTCAGTCTCATACCTGTTTATCAATATTACTCATCCTCACTGATTGAAATAAGTGACTGGATCTGATTCCCTCCTCCCTTGTCCAATAGCTGGGGGGGGGGGAGGTTCAGTATCATACCTGTTTATCAATACTACTCATCCTCACTGATTGAAATACGTGACTGGAGCTGGTCACCTCCTCCTTGGTCCACTAGCTGGGTGGGGGGGTTCACTATCATACCCGTTTATCAATACTACTCATCCTCACTGACTGAAATAAGTGCCTGGATCTGATTCCCTCCTCCCTGGTCCACTAGCTGGCTGGGTTCAGTATCAAACCTGTTTATCAATACTACTCATTCTCACTGATTGAAATAAGTGCCTAGATCGGATTCCCTCCTCCCTGGTCCACTAGCTGGGGGGGGGGGGGAGGGGTTTGGGGGTTCAGTATAATACCTGTTTATCAATACTACTCATCCTCACTGATTGAAACAAGTGACCAGAGCTGATTCCCTCCTCCCTTGTCCACTAGCTGTGGGGGGTTCAGTCTCATACCTGTTTATCAATACTACTCATCCTCACTGATTGAAATAAGTGACTGGATCTGGTCCCCTCCTCCCTTGTCCACTAGCTGGGGGGGGTTCAGTATCATACCTGTTTATCAATACTACTCATCCTCACTGATTGAAATAAGTGACTAGAGCTGATTCCCTCCTCCCTTGTCCACTAGCTGGGGGGGGGGGGGTTGAGTCTCATACCTGTTTATCAATACTACTCATCCTCACTGACTGAAATAAGTGACTGGAGCTGGTCACCTCCTCCCTTGTCCACTAGCTGGGGGGGGGGGGGGGGGTTGAGTATCATACCTGTTTATCAATACTATTCAACCTCACTGACAGAAATAAGTGACTGGAGCTGGTCACCTCCTCCCTTGTCCACTAGCTGGCGGGATGGGGAGTTCAGTCTCATACCTGTTTATCAATACTACTCATCCTCACTGATTGAAATACTTGACTGGATCTGGTTCCCTCCTCCCTGGTCCACTAGCTGGCTGGGTTCAGCATACATTCTAAAATCCAGTTTTCATGATGTAAACAATAAAGGCAAGGGAATCCCGTAGGTTTTATTATCAAAGGAGAGAGAGACGCTAGTTCTTTTCCACTAGGGTATTGTAGTTAAACAACAAGAACTAGCTCTGTCAGTGTGCTATGTGTCTGTGTGGGAAACCATTTGGTTTTTTATGAAGGTCCTCACCCACCAACCTAGTTGGTGGCATGCTTCATCATCGGGCCCCACTCGTAGCACCGAGTGTGCCTCAGGTGTGCTGCGATGCCAGATTACTCCGGAGCGGGTTTAATTGAGTCGTGAGTGTACAATGCGTGAGTGTTGCATGAGCATTTAAAATACTGTCCTTGGGGTCCCAAAGATTGCTTTATTGGTGGGCCCAAGGCAGTAATTAAAAACAAAGGCTTTGGATGTGCATGGTAGACTTATGGTCTCCAACGTCCAGTGCGGTCGACTAGTTTCAGCCAGCCCTTTTCTTCTACTGGCTGTCTTCAGGACCTATTATGTGTAAGGCTGTTACAGGGATCTTTATGTTTGTCAGTGCCCTGTGTGTAAAGCACGCGCTAAGGTGCTTGTATATGCAAGAGGTCTTTCCTCTCAGTTTGTACCTGTTACGGATTTAAAAGAGAGACAGACAAAAAAACACATAATGTAAAGGCACTTAGTATTCGGCCATATACACGAAGTGAGTCAGCGCCAGGTGCCTAAACGTGTCAGCGAATAAGGCGGTAGAGTTGGCACTGGTGGCGGAACGTGGCATGTAGCCGATCTCATTATATATGCGATATGGGTGCTAGTGTCTAAATGCGGTCAAACATTGCTGTGAAGCACTGCTTGCACATATACTCAGGGGCCAAAGCTCCATGGACCTCTGCTGGGGCCAGGACCTTTTTGCACTCTGGAATCAGTGGAGAGAAAACAAAATTTCATTGTGTGGGGGAGGCTTTGGCCATGTGCTACAGGCGGTAAACGCAGCATGACTGGCAGCTGTACTGCGAGCGGGGCCGGCCTCTATTACTTACTTCGCATGGTCTCCAGACCCGAAAGGAACCTGTTGTCCGGTCGTGAGCTCTGATGGAAATGAGCTCCTGGAGTTGCGGCATTTAAATACCTTAGCGGTATCACAGGTGTAGCTCATTGCTAGCAAGAGTGTGTAGTGTTCTCCCCGATCTCGCGCTGCTCACAGGAGGCGTGTCAGCGGGTCTGTATTATTTTGGAGATCATAGTAGTAGAATGAGGTTTAGGATGAGTCAGAGAGTGGAGGCAGACAATATATATTTAGGGAGGTACAGGGTGAAATATAGGGTAGTGCATTGGATACAACATGGCTAAAACACTTTCGCAAAGGCAATATCTCTTTGATTGGTCAGACCTATTGGCTTTGCCAAAGCTTGTTTTAATTTAACTTTATGGTCCACTTGTATTCCGGCAAGAGCAACGGCCATAATCACTTCACTCCCAATTGCGCCATTTTAGAGGTGCCGTATAGGAAGCGTGCTCTCTAGTCTTTGCTAGTTTGGATATGCCATCCATCCACGCCCTATTTTAGACTGGCAGCAGCGAGAAGCACGCTAAAGGTAAGCCTTTCTCCGTCCCTCTATGCCCAGACCATGGCAGGGCCCAGGGACACTGCCCAGTCTTCTTTCCGCAGTCGATAAGCAAAGACTCAATACTACTGTTAAATGATTTGCTTCTGTGCAGCATTGAACCTATTAATTTTAAGTTCCTCACTGGTGCAACCGAGTAGCTAAGGCGCAGCACACACATTTCATCTTTACCCTCTCTCCCGGTATCTTCTAGAATTTCTAATCGAACTGTATCTCATAATTGTCAGAATCTCAAAACAACATGAATTCTAATCGATGTCTGATGGTTAAACCTGTGCCTGAGGGGAGGAGCCTGGACGACGCATTTTGATTCTGCATGAATAGCAGAAACCGGCTTAAAGCGGGCTCGGACCCTGATCTTACATTCCTCCTGGTTATTGTTTCAAATTAGCCAAAGGACCCATATGATTATTTACAAAAATAAATGTTTAGTCTCCTCATTCACTATTGAGGCATTTTTATTTACAGAATATACTCTCAATATTTCTCATTCTAAATGTCATTTAATATAAATGAATCCAATAAAATGGCACATGCTCTCTGGCCCTGTGAGGAACGTTATTACTTCAATACTGGAGTCGATCTCTCTAGTCTAGGAACTAATAGTTTTATCTTGCTTTAAGATTTTAATCTCCATGTGGACAGGGAGTCTGACAAGGAACTCATAGAGTTGCTATTTATTCAGCCTTTGGTTTGCTGTAACTTGTAACAGGATCAACTCACTGAGCAGGCCATATTCTTGCCCTTGTCTCGTACTCCAAGCTTTCGTCACCACTCTTTCTACTTTAGAACTGACGTAGATGGACTACAAAGCAATATTGTTGTCAATCAAGGAGAGAGAACAAAACATAACCCAATGAGCCTTACAGCATTGCTCATCACCCATGGTCTAAATTGGGCCGTCTAAAATTGATCCCCTGCTTAGAGCATACTGTGCCTGAGCCTCCTGGTAGCATCGACAACTATGTAGATTAGTTTAATGAAAGGATCACCGTTAGAAATGGGGTCTCTAGTTGGCAAGTGCTTGCACCTTTGTCCAAGTAGGGACCCTTTTTCCTAGTCAGGATAAGGGAGTTACACTCCTAAAATAACCCTTGCTCACCCCCTTGGTAGCTTGGCACGAGCAGTTAGACTTATTCTAGAGGCAGTGTGTAAAGCATTTACACATAACCAACAGTAATAAAGTGTGAGTACTACAAAAGGACACCACACCAGTTTAGAAAAATATCCAATATAGACCAAAAACGATAAAAATCCACATTACAGTACTTAGAAATCTTCAATAACAAAATAACCTTGAAAAACAGTTCCTTGAAATCTATAGCTCCGCCTGGGGCTATCGCCGCGTCGTGAACAAACAAATCCAAATAGTTCTGGCTGACCGCGGCGTTGCAGGTCAACTACCTTTAAGAAATGCAAGGCATCAGCAACCTCTCTTGAGCTTCCGAAAGCACGGCATCCACAGGCGTCAGTTCTGTAGGTCGGTTCAGGAGTCCTCGGGCCCCACCAGCCCCTCTGTGCCCATCACTGTGTCCCCTCGCCCCGTGTGTCTCTCACCGTGATCCCAAGCCCTCGTGTGCTCATCGTTATGACCTCGCGCCTCGTTAATGAACAGTGCCCCCCTCCTGCCTCTCTGTGCCCGTCACTGGGTCCACTCACCCCGTGTGTCTCTCACTGTGATCCCAAGTCCCCGTGTGCTTATCATTATGACCCCGCACCTCGTTAATGAACAGGGACCCCCGCCGCCCCCTCTGTGCCCGTCACTGTGTCCCCTCACCCCGTGTGTCTCTCACCCCGTGTGTCTCTCACCGTGATCCCAAGCCCTTGCGTGCTCATTATGACCCCGCGCCTCGTTAATGAACAGTGACCCCCGCCGCCCCATCTGTGCCCGCCACTGTGTCCCCTCACCCCGTGTGTCTCTCACCCCGTGTGTCTCTCACCGTGATCCCAAGCCCTTGTGTGCTCATTATGACCCCACGCCTCGTTAATGAACAGTGACCCCCGCCGCCCCCTCTGTGCCCGTCACTGTGTCCCCTCATCCCATGTGTCTCTCACTGTGATCCCATGCCCCTGTGTGCTCATCATTATGACCCCACACCTCGTTGATGAACAGTGACCCCCCTCCCGCCCCTCTGTGCCCGTCACTGTGTCCCCTCACCCCTTGTGTCTCTCACCCCGTGTGTCTCTCGCCGTGATTCCAAGCCCCCGTGTGCTCATCATTATGACCTCACGCCTCGTTGATGAACAGTGACCCCCTCCCGCCCCTCTGTGCCCGTCACTGTGTCCTCTCACCCTGTGTGTCTCTCACACCGTGTGTCTCTCACCGTGATCCCAAGCCCCCGTGTGCTCATCATTATGACCCCACACTTCGTTAATGAACAGTAACCCCCTCTGCGCTTGTCACTGTGTCCCCTCACCCCGTGTGTCTCTCAGCATGATCCCAAGCCCCGTGGGCTCATCATTATGGTCTGGTGTGCCTGGTGTGTTCTTGAGGAGCCTCAGATTTAGCCCCTCATGCCAGCTCTGCCCCCCTCCCTCCCTCAGTGAAATACCAGCAATTTTTTCATTTTTTAAACTTCTGCAAAAGAACAGACATGACATTCAGTAGTGAATTTAAATGAGGACTTGTATTTCATTCAATGTCTGAAATGTAGACACAGCTTCTGCAATGACTCCGGGCAGCGTCTTCTAATGTTCTAAGCATGGGCGGAGTTTGCGAATTTGCGATACGCGAATTCACGCGAATTCGTAATTAAGATTTCTCAAAAATCCGCCAAATTCTGCAAGCTTGCGAATGTTTTTTTTTGCGAATTTTTTTTACCAGTTCGGGAACGAGAACTCGCGCATGTGGTCGTAACGGTCGCAAACATGTTGTTTCCACTTCACCAGCCTGCTCGCGATGCCTTTTTCCTGTTTTGGGTTGCAATGACGTGTTCGGGTTCGCAATTTCCTGTTTTGGGTCGCAGTGACGTATTCGCAATCGCAGCTTCGCTTGGCCAGCTACCAAAATCTCGCAGTGCATGCGAACTGGGAGGAAAACGCATCAGCAAACGCAGAATCATGATAAGTCAATGCAGCGTGTGAGAGATTGTATTTTTGAAGCGCGAACAAGAAAACAAATCCCAAAACTCGCGAATTGCAGATTTTTGGGCAATTTTGCACGATTCGTGGATCGCAAAATTGCCAAAAATTCACTAATTCCACGAGCGGAACAAATTTTCCGCCCATGCTTATAATATTCCTGTTCCTGTTGGTGATTCTTCATATTTGAGAGTGCTGTGAATCCTCAAACCATAGCTGCCAAGTTTCAGATTGCTGTGTGTGACATTTTCATCTTTTCAGTGAAATTATGAGTGACATTTCAATGACTATGAGTGCCACTGTCTTGCGGCAGGCAAAATCAAGTAATGAAGATTAGGGAAACAGATAAATATCAGAAATTACCTCATTTGAGCAACAATAAACTCTAACAAGGTCTTCAAACTACAGCAAAGCACCAGAAATGGAAGGAAGGGCACTAACCGGAGACAGCAGCATGACTGCAGCTCTCAGAGACAGAGACATTTTCCCCTGAAATAAAACCAAACACATAAGTCCATGGAAAAAGCTAAATATCAGAAATGACGCCCTTTAAAACAATAATAAGCTTTGGAAAGAGGTTCTTAAAGGGGCTTCTGCATAGCCGCTGAATTGCAAACTTACTAACCTACAGCCCCTTTCTAAGATGAATGTTACTGGAAGAGGCCTGCTAGCAAAAGGCATGTGTTTTAAAACTTCATGGGATATAAATTGCACACAGATGATCAATCATGGTAATTAAGAAATCATTTTTAGAACCATTAAATGTGAACTGTAACTCATCCAAGCATGTTTTTTTTAAGGGACCATTTCTCCCTTTTCCGTCTTCATACTGCTTTTCAAAAAAGGTTTTTGTTTTGGCATTTATAAAAACAGAAGAGTTCAGGTCTTACAAGCAATATTCTGCTTAGGCCGCACGTGGAGAGCAGGGCACGTGCACACTCCAGTACGGATGACAGCACTAGGTCAGGTGTAACATGAAAACGAAGCACAGAACTCCCATGATCGCTTTTAGGTGACCTCGAGACGCCACAATGTACTAAAGAAACAGCCCAAGGAAAATAAAATGCAATAGTTTTGACAAAAACGCAGTCATGTAGCTAAGAACCGGAGTATGTGCAAAACAAGAGAGGTTCGGTATTAAATACACTCGTATCACTGCTAAACAATGCCCAAGCAGGCCTCTGCAACAGGTTATGAAATAATTGCATAACATTATAATGTGAATGTAGATGAAAAGAATGGCCCTGCACACATTTGTTTTCAGAAGTTGCTACTACAGAGATACGGCGCACGTGAGCTGTGCTGAATTAAGTTCGCTAGAAGAAACCAAGAGAACCCGTTTACTAAGTAGATTCAGTCTAAAAACAAAGCTACATTGGCACAACTTAGCTGAATAGCTTAGACAATTGGGACAAATGAGACCTCTGTCTTTACAACAATGGAATAAGCCACCTGCAATGTATTCGCATGTCTTGTAAAAAAAGAAAAAACTCTAACACACACGCTAGTTACATGATGATAGAGAGCGCACAGCTGGAACGTCGTACCACACATAAATCAAGGACAATTCGCAATTAAAGAAATGTTTACTTTTTAAGGAACGCTACAAATTGAAGATATAGTTCCCATTCTTGAGGGGTTCTCCCTGTATTTTTACGTCTGGCTGCGTGTTCTGATCGTGTGCCTGTTCATCTTGCCACTTTGTTTTTAAAACTGTAATTTTTTAACCGGCCTGCATACTTGCACATTAAAAGTATTCGAGTCTTTGACTCATTTTTCACACTTCCCTATTGCACTGCTCTCGGGGCGAGGGCTTCTATTTACTACCTGCTCGTCCCGTGGTGCCGCCGAGAGATGCCATTTTGTGGTAGTTGGCGTTCCAGCTCTCTGGCGTCCGGGCTCATTTAAATGCGCGTTGAATGGGTGAGAAGCGGGCGCGCCCAAGGCAAGCCTGTCTGCGCCCGTCAGCGTCCTGGATGCGGCCAGGGCCAGCCATGCTGCCACGAAAGTCCCCAGGTAATGAGTCAAGGAGAAGCTATTGTGGAATGTCTCTTAGAGCACTGGATTGCTTGGCTCGCTGCCACTCACAGACCTGGGATGTGGCGATGTTTCCATTTGCCCCGTGTTCAGATTGCGGCTTCCATTTGATGGGCGAGCCTGCCCCCCCCCCCGGCTACCGAGGGCCGTCCTTCGGCTCAACGGGCAAAGGATGTTCACATTAGGGCAGCTATGATCAATGCCCGGTCCCTTAGGAAACACCACGCAGATGTTCATGATCTTTTGGAGGATAATTCTTTAGACATGCTGTTCCTTACAGAGACATGGCTTGATTCTTCCTCAGACCCTATTGTTTCCTTTGCCATTCCATCAGGCTATAAGATTCTTAGAGCCGACCGGCAGGGGGGTAGAGGTGGCGGTGTGGCCATCGTTTATAAAGATATTTGGGAACTCCGTCTGGGGGATCATTCATCTTGGGCAGGCTGTGAGGTGCTTTACTTTAGCGTCCGCTTCTCAGCACACTTTACTCTGGGGGCCTCTTTGATCTATCGGCCACCTGGTCCCGCGGGCCCATTTCTCTTGAGCTGTGGGGATGCAATTGTCTCTAGGGTGGTAAGGTTTTCGCATTATATGATTCTGGGGGGCTTTAATATTCATTTGGATTGTCCTGATACTAGGGAGCCGGCTGACCTGCTGGACATTTTCCAAATGGCTCAACTTACCCAGCACGTCCGCCTTCCGACTCATCAGGCTGGCCATCTATTAGATCCAATTTGCTCCAATTTCCCCCTTTCCGTAGGGGATCCCTGCCCCGTGCCCTGGTCAGACCACTTTATATCTTATTTTTCCTGGATGTTATCTAGTGTAGTTCCACGGGTCCATTCTTACCAGAAACCTGCTTTTGGGAAAATCGACCCTCTGGAATTCAAACTGGCTCTTGACCATTCCAGGCCTGTTTTGCCAGGAGAACTGGAGGAGTGCCTGTCAGGGTTCACCACTTGGGTTGCTAAGGCGGCGGATGCTGCAGCCTCTCATCGGCCTGTTAGACCTGCTAGAGATACCCCGTCCAAACCCTGGTTTAATGCGACTCTCAAGGGTGCCAAGTATGATTGCAAGGTCTTGGAGCGGTCCTGGCGCCAGAGCGGATACTGCCCCATAGCCAAGAGGAATCTCAAAGTTATGCCAAAAATCTACTATGAGGCCGTTGCCTTGGCTAAAGGGCAATTCTATGCAGCCCGCATCGATTCAGCTCGGAATAACGCCAAAGACATTTTCTCCATAGTGCAGAATTATAGGTCACCGCGGGCCCAAGCGAGTGTTATTCTATCTTCGCTCGCCTGGCGTAATACGCTTTCCTGCTGCTTCAGAGAGAAAAATCAGACCATCCAGGCTTCCTTTTCCTCGGGTAATAGATGTTGCATGGGACCTTTGGCTGTTCAACCTGCCGCCCTCATCTGATCTCTGTCAGTTTTTAGAGCAGTCGACCCCCTGGAATCTCTCAAAATCCTCAGGGGGCTTAAGTCCAGCTCTCCTTCGGACTCCTGCTCGGCTAGGCTTCTGGCAGCAGTGGCAGAGAGCGCGCATACAGAGGTGAACTGTATTGTCAACATGTCCTTTCAGACTGCAATGGTCCCTCTGGGGTGGAAGCAGGCTAAGATTCTGCCTCTTCTTAAGAAAGCCTCTCTGGATCCCCTTATTCCAGGGAATTACCATCCCATCTCCCTTCTACCGGTTATGCCAATGCTCTTTTTGCTGGGTCCCCTGGATATCTGCTTAAAAAGCTTCAGGTAGTCCAGAACGCGGCCGTCAGATTGCTATTGGGCATCTTCGCAAGGAATAGCGTGACCGTTCAATTACGCTCCCTTCATTGGCTTCCTGATGCAGATAGGGTCAGGTTTAAATCTCTAGTTTTGGCCCATCATGCTCTCCATGGTCTTGGCCCCCTTTATCTTCAGAAGCGGTTTTCCTTCTACTTCCCTACGTGTGCTCTTCGATCTATGACTCAGTGTTTTGCTCGGGTTCCTCGCTTTAAGCTTCAGAGGATGTGTGGCAGCTCCTTTGCGGTGAAGGCCAGCGCAGCCTGGAATGCCCTCCCCCTCTCCCTGTGGTCTATTCAGAATCCCATCATATTCAAAAGGAAACTCAAGACCCACCTCTTTGTTTGTTAATTTCCTCTTGTACCCCTCATGCATCGCGCCGGGACACTCATGAGTATCTGTGCGCGCTAAAAGTGGGCCTAACATAACATAACATAACATTCTTATTGAACGATGCCACTCCAGTAAGCAAAAACATAGCCGGGACTGCATAGAAGAGGGTTTTGCTGTGAATAAGCAGCACAACCTTTTACTATTTAGTACAAACAACCAGGTCACAAACTGGCACTGAAAGTATTAGGAACAGCAGCACTGGCAGCACGCTAGCACTATTAATAAAATGTAAAGTACACTTTGAAGAAAACCGATGCCTCTCGAGGAGCAGCAATTGTACGGGCCCATCCTCGCCGCAATGACTGCCTCCGACAATCAACTCTCTCCCGTTGCTTTGCTTCACATCAGAGTTTGCATTTCTCTGCTGCTTTCCTGTCCACCTCCCCCTTCAAGGGTTCTCTCACAAAACAAGGAAAGAAGCAGGTTGTAGTCACAATAAAGTCATAACACAGAACCATCAGGTGTGACCCGCACAGGGGTCTCTCACTCAGTGGATGGGGTCTGATGGAGGGGGTATTTCACCCACACAAGGGTCTCTCACTCAGTGGATGGGGTCTGATGCAGGGGGTATTTTACCAACACAGGGCTCTCTCACGCAGTGGATGGGGTCTGTGGACGGAGGGGGTATTTCACCCACACAGGGGTCTCTCACTCAGTGGATGGGGTCTGATGGATGGGGTATTTCCGCCACACAGGGGTCTCTCACGCAGTGGATGGGGTCTGTGGATGGAGGTGGTATTTCACCCACACAGGGGGCTCTCAGTCAGTGGATGAGGTCTGATGGAGGGGGTATTTCAACCATACAGAGGTCTCTCACTGTGTGGATGGGTTCTAAGGATGGAGGGAGTATTTCACCCACACAGGGGTCTCTCACTCAGGGGATGGGGTCTGATGATGGAGGGGGTATTTCACCCACACAGGGGTCTCTGACTCAGTGGATGGGGTCTGATGGAGGGGGGTATTTCACCCACACAGGGGTCTCTCACTCAGTGGACGGGGTCTGATGGATGGGGTATTTCCCCCACACAGGGGTCTCTCACGCAGTGGATGGGGTCTGTGGACGGAGGGGGTATTTCACCCACACAGGGGTCTCACTCAGTGGATGGGGTCCGAGGATGGAGGGGGTATTTCACCCACAAAGGGGCCTCTCACTCAGTGGATGGGGTTTGAGGATGGAGGGTGTATTTCACCCACACAGGGGCAGTGGTGAGGGCGAGGTCAACGGAGCGAAGCTGGTGGTCGGGGGTGTACATGGTGAGTGGTTCATTGAGGTATGCTGGTCCGGTGTTGTGGAGTGCTCTGCGAGCGTGAGTGAGGAGCTTGAAGGTGATCCTCTTGTTGACGGGGAGCCAGTGCAGGTCTCCCAGGTGGGTTGTGATGTTGCTGTGGCAGGGGATGTCGAGGATGAGGCGTGCAGAGGCAATCTTTATGCGTAGTAGTTGTTTCTGGAGGTTGGCCGAAGTTCCTACATAGAGGGTGTTGCCGTAGTCCTACCTGCTGGTGACGAGGGCCTGGGTGACTGTCCTTCTGGTTCTGGTGGGGATCCAACTGTTGATCTTGCGGAGCTTGCAGAGGGTGTTGAAGCAGGAGCAGGATACAACATTGACTTGCTGGGTCATTGACAGCGATGAGTCCAGGATGAACTCCAGATTGCGTGCGGGGTTGGTGGGAGTCGGTGCAGCTCCCAGTGCGGCCGCCATCAGGAGTCGTCCCAGGCAGACAGGGTGCAGCTGTCCTGTCCGAGTTCAGTTTCAGGCAGCTGTTCTTCATCCCTTCGGTGATGACCTTCATTCCTTCATGGAGGTTGGTTTTGGATGTGGTGGGGCCCTTGGTGAGGGAGAGGATCAGCTGGGTTTCGTTGGCATATGAGATGATGTTGAGGTCGTGCGATTGTGCTATGTGGGTGAGCGGTGCCATGTACACGTTTAAGAGGGAGTGTCGGGCTGAGGGATGATCCTTGGGGTACACCGCAGATGATCTTGGTGGCTTTAGATCCGAACGGAGGGAGGCGGACACTCTGGGTTCTGCCAGTGAGGCAGGAGGTGGTCCAGTCCAGGGCTTTGTCACAGATCCCTGCGTTTGGGAGGTGTGTGCATAGGGTGGGGTGGCAGATGGTGTCAAAGGCAGCCAAAAGGTCCAGGAGGATGAGGGCCGCGGTTTCTCCTTTGTCCAAAAGGGTCCCGATGTCATCAGTGGCAGCGATGAGGGCAGTTGCGGTGCTGTGGTTGCTGTGGAATCCGGATTGGGATGGGTCCAGGATGTTGTTCTCCTCGAGGAAGAGAGTCAGTTGCCTGTTGACAATCTTCTCCATGACTTTCGCCGGGAACGGGAATAGGGAGATGGGCTGGAAGTACTTGAGGTCCTTAGGGTTCGCCTTGGATTTCTTGAGTAGCGCGTTGATCTCTGCGTGCTCTCAGCTCTCCGGGAAGGTGGCGGTCTCAAAGGAGTTGTTGATGATCTTGCAGAGATGGGGTGTGATGGTGGAGCTTGCTTTGTTGAAGATGTGGTGCCGGCAGGGGTCTGATGGTGAGCCGGAGTGGATAGTGCTCATGAATTTGATGGTGTCATTGTCGTTTATGTTAGTCCAGGCAAGCAGGGGGTCGCTGTGGGTGGTGGTCGTGGGGTCTGAGGTGTTGTTGGGTGCTGTGGTGTTCTGGTTGTTTAAGCTGTTGTGAATGGCTGCGATCTTGTGGTGGAAGAAGGTGGCTAGAGAGTCGCAGAGGTCTTGCGATGGCAGGATGTTGTTGGAGTTGGAGCTGGGGTTGGAGAGTTCCTTCATGATGTTGAAGAGCTCTTTGCTGTTGTGTGCGATGCTGTCAATGCGTTCCTTGAAGGAAGTCCTTTTGGCAGTTCGGATGAGTTGGAGGTGTCTGCGGATGGCGCCGGGAAGGGGAGATGAAGGCTGGAGTGCTGGAGGGCTACAGAGCGAAAAACGGGCGGAAGCAAAGAATACAAAGAAAAGAAATACAACAGTGGGCACAATATAATACAACAGCAGAATACTAAAAAGTAATACAACAGTGGGTAACAGGTACCGCAAGAAAGTAATACAACAGCAGACAAATAACAGGCAAAAAGGAACAGAGCAAGCACACAGATACTTACCGCTCATCACTAGGCCACTAGGGATGAGGCGCAGGCAGGAGCCTGCGGGTGGAGGAGGGCCTCGAACTCGCGGCAGCAGCGAGATCAGGGAGCAGGGACATGGGCACAGACAGGTAGATATGTGCGGTGTGGGGAGCGACCTGCCTGGATATGGGTCAAGGGTCGCTCCTTTATCTCACTCTTGTTTCATGGCTCTTTAATCCACCACCAGCCACTCTCGGCTCCTTTATCTCACTCTTGATTCCACCTCATGGCTCTTTAATCCACCCCAGACACTCTCAGCTTCTTTATCTCACTCTTGATTCTACCTCATGGCTCTTTAATCCACCCCAGACCCTCTTGGCTCCTTTATCTCACTCTTGATTCCACCTCATGACTCTTTAATGCACCCCCAAACACTCTCGGCTCCTTTACCTTACTCTTGATACCACCTTATGGCTCTTTAATCCACCACCAACCACTCATGGCTCCTTTATCTTATTCTTGATTCCACCTCATGGCTCTTTAATCCACCCCCAGACACTCTCGACTCCTTTATCTCACTCTTGATTCCACCTCATGGCTCTTTAATTCACCCCCAGCCACTCTCGGCTCCTTTATCTCACCCTTGATTCTACCTCATGGCTCTTTAATCCACCCCAGACACTCCTGGCTCCTTTATATCACTCTTGATTCCACCTCATGAACTCTTTAATGCACCCCCAGACACTCTCGGCTCCTTTATCTCACTCTTGATTCCACCTCATGGCTCTTTAATTCACCCCAGACACTCATGGCTCCTTTATCTCACTCCTGTAGGTCCCTGCTTTCTCCCTCTGTCACTTTTTTCATCTTTCTCTTCCTCTTTCTTCCCCCTTGTGTGTTTTTCACTCCCAAGTCTGATGAGGAAAAATAAGTGCCGGCCCCCAAAAGGATAGTGCTTATGGGCCCCACCTGCGACCACCGGCTCAAATTAAGCTCTAATCAACATCTTACCTCTTGGTTGATAAATGAAAGAATTTAGGGCAATCAGGCGGGGTGAGGGGAAGAAGAAAAAAAGAGAGGAAGGAGAAGAATGAAAGGAAAGAAAACACAAAAAAGAGAATGCCGAGGAAGAGAATACACGCGAGTCACTCCATGACCGCATCTCCTCGATCCATCACTGTGGACTTCAAATTCAGCGAATGTCTGCGTCTTAGCTGTTGCTTCTCGCTCAAACGCTATGGTGGTCTCATGATCCTACGGTTAGGGGGGTAATCTGGTCTGGCTCATGGTGGTCTCATGATCCTACGGGTGAGAGGTAATCTGGTTTGGTTCACGTGGTCTTCATTCCTACGGGAGGAGTGATGGTAATCTGGTCTGGCTCATGGTGGTCTCATGATCCTATGGGTGGTCTGGCTCATGGTGGTCTCATGATCCTACGGGTGGTCTGGCTCATGGTGGTCTCATGATCCTACGGTTAGGGGGGTAATCTGGTTTGGTTCACGGTGGTCTTCATTCCTACGGGAGGAGTGATGGTAATCTAGTCTGGCTCATGGTGGTCTCATGATCCTACTGGTGGTCTGGCTCTTTCTTCCAAACATCTTGTGTCGGTGTAGATGTGACCAAAGAATGTGATCTCTTCTTTTTCTAGTTCACGTTTGACTGGATTCAGTCAATCCAACGCTGTCCTGTTGCAGGTCTCTCTCAAGGTCCACTCTGAGAGGCAGATTGGAAAGTCTGGAGATCGAGAGGGGCAGGATACGCACCTCACTCTCTAGAGCCTCCACCTTCATGCCTGGAGACTGAGAGGGGCGGGTCCCGTGCCTCACCCTGTAGAGCCTTCACCTTCATGTTTGGTGTTCGGGAGTGACGGGACCCGTGCTCGCCCTGCAGAGCCTCCACTGTCATGTCTGCAGATTGAAAGGGGCATCAGAGCTCCTTCCAGCTGCCAATGGAGGTGGTCGATCTAATTTTATCAGCTTGTTGCCCCTCCACCTAGTCAGTCTCTTCTGGAAGGTAAAACTCATACATCGTCTGACGTGTTAATCATAACCTGGACCCTTCGAAGGCTCTCCTTTCAGAAGGTTTCCATTGTGCTCTGTCGCTGGCCCTGCAGAGTTGTGCAGTAGACAAAGGATTCATTAGTGCCCTGTTCAGCATGCCTCAGGCAATCTCCAATCATAGTCAAATTTTTGATGGGACTGGCGCATATCTTTGCACCTATTCCCTTTCTTATGCGTCAATGGACTTAGTTTCACATTTCTGAGCCCTTCCACAAATACCAGCTTTGGTCACTGATCTTGTACACCGTTTTTTATTGCCATTATTTTGATGATATACAACAAACAATAATGCTTCGCTCTAGACTTATTATGAACTAAGACAGTTTACAAACCATAGAACAAAATGTTCACATCTTTAATCTACAACGAAGGATTTCTACTTGTTATCTGCTGTTCCTTCAGGTTCTTCGTCTAGCAGTTTGGGTATACCTTTGTGCTCTTTATAGCATCACTTCATTGCGGCACATCAGTGAGTTACAGGCACTGAGCATGCGGCCGCCATTCACATGCTTCTTCCTGGAGGAATTATTCCTCAGAACTACATCGCCTCTCCTTTCCTTCTGAGGCGATCTGCCACCCTTCCCACCTTCTACCACCAAAGGAGGCGAGATCATATCAGTATGATATTGACCCTAGATGCGGACTGTAGAGGCTGCAAGAACGGTACCTCTACCCAGAAGAGGACCTTATCTCATTGCATCATCTTGTGCATCACAAAGGAACTGACTAAGGGAATCCATGCTCAGTCATCCAGAACAGAGGGGCATATTATCAAGGAGTATTGATATTTATAGCTAAATACGCTTAGTGCATTGTTTTTTTAACGCTGGCTATCACCGGATATTATCGCAGAGATAACGTGCTGTTAGCAACGTTTATCTCCATTGCGATAAAATATCCGGCGATAGCGGGCCAATGCAAGATTATCGCTGGAAATCCAGTGATATTCTTGCATTAACACCAATGGGTGCTTAATGTGATAATCCACTCCCCCATTGACTATACAGATAAGTCAACTTTTTAGCAGGCGTTGGACTCTAGCGATAATCGTGCTTAGCGCATTTTTTTTATCGCTTCGCCTGCCTTGATAATAGGCGATAGCTGTGTTAGCAACTGTTTTCAGTCGCTAACAGTTTGGGTACGCCTACTTTGCATGTCATTAGCGATAAATATCGCTGACATGCAAAGCGGGCCCCAAACCTGTAGCTATCGCCTATGAGCTGTCGCTAACTGCTGTTAGCGACAGCTTGCTAATAGGGCGATAAAAATATTGCCAGCTAAAGCGGCGATATCGCCCTTGCTAATATGCCCCCACAGTCCTCTGCATCAGCTCTTGTCTGGGGTGTTCCTGTGGCTGAAATTTACTGTGCGGTGACATGGGCTTCCCTCCTCCACACCTTCACTAAGCGTTATTGCATGGATTCAGAGGAGAGGAGGGATGGCCAGTTCAGACGTTCAGTGCTTCAGGGTCTTTAACAGCGTTATTTAACACCGTAATGACTCTTGGTGTGGTTCCAGAATCATGGAAGTCTTCCATAGCTGTGGTGATTCACAAGAAAGGGGGTAGCGATGACCCCTCCAACTGTCGGCTAATTTCCCAATTAGGCAACATTGGAAAATCTTTGGGAAACTCTTACAGACCCGACTCGAGACCTGGGCAGAGGAAAACAATATTCTCTCTAACCCTCAGGCTGGATCCTGAAATGGCCAAAGTAGACTCGACCAGGCTCTGAGGTTGTACATGATCTGTATGAAGTTTGTGTCCCTGGAAACTCCCCGCTCTTCTTGGTCTTCTGAGACCTAAAAACAGCATTCTTTTCTGTCGCCCTCAGTCCTTTAGAGTCTTCTGGAGGAAGGAGGTTCCTAAGCAACTATTTGAGTATCCGAAAGGATCTGCCCAGCGGCAATCATTCCAGAGTAAGATTTGGTGTAAAAGGAGAATGCACAGAGAAGTTTGAAATACACATTGGCGTTGGGCAGGGTTGCATACT